>NC_071281.1:4132500-4152500 GCF_023375685.1 Ictalurus furcatus
GTGTTCTTATGAGGTGTGTGTGTGTGTGTGTGTGTGTGTGTGTGTGTGTGCGTGCGTGCGTGTGTGCACTCAGTCGTATCAGGAGCAGTTGAAGAAGACTAAAGCGCAGCGTGAAGATCTGAAGTCGGAGATTCAGCGTCTCAGACAGGACCTGGACTCCAGGTTCCACATTTCTTCACTTGTTCTGTTGTGTCTACGGAGTCCACCACAGCAGGCGTCTGTTTATTTATCGCCGACGTCACAGGCGTAGAGACGCTCTGTCACGTGGGTAACGGTATCATTTCCACCGATTCATCCCATCTAAATCGTAGAGCGGGCTTGTCATTTTACAGTCTTTACGACACACGCGTGTGTCTCTTCCGAACAAGAACGCGTCACTAAATATTTACGCTTTCCCTGCGATAATATAATCGACTCTGGAATTATCATAAAAAAAAAGAATTTTACATTCCGAACGTGTTCGTGTCGATTAAAAGATTGTCTCAAGGTTCTCGTAACCGTTTTCTCTTTAAGCCTGCCTGCGTGTGTGTGTGTGTGTGTTTACTGGGGTGCCAATAATTCTGGAGCTAACTGTATAACATGCACTCGTAATGTGAAACTGTTCAAAAGCAGATACAATCTGAATGAATTCATTATAAACATGGGGAAAGTGTGTGTGTGTGTGTGTGTGTGTGTGTGTGTGTGTGTGTGTGTGTGTGTGTGTGTGTGTGTGTGTATGTGTGTGTGTGTGTTAGGCCAAGTGTGAAAGAACTAAAGTGGTGTAAGCAGCAGCTGAGGAGGATGGAGCGTCTCGTCCAACACACCAACATCAGGTAACACTCTACACACACTACACAACTCTACACACACACTACACAACTCTACACACACACTACACAACTCTACACACACTTCATTTATTAATGAAGTCGTTTTAATCGAACTCTTCTTTGCAGGTCAGTCCAGACGGAGACCGAAGATCCTCCCAGCTCCAGCACTGAGACACAGCGACGTGTCGCAGAGAGCCAGAGATGCATCACGGTGAACCTTTCACTCACACACTCACTCAAACACTCACTCACTCACTCACTCATGATTTAACATTTCAGGTTTTGTGTGTCTCCTGTCTGACGCGATGCTGTAGGAGATCTGCTCGGAGCTGAAGGTGCAGGACGTGGGTCACGTCGTGGCCGCCGTCCGGGCGCGCTGCAGAGAGGCCGACTCGGCGCTCCGATTCGAGAAGGTCACACGTTTCGTTTATTCAGTCACACGAGAAAACGTGATCGCCGCATTTCACCGTGGCGGTTCAGCTTAGAGGACAACACACGAGCTGAAATATCGTAGCGTGATGCTTTACGTTTGGAAAGTTCATGGTAATACCGTGTATCCGACAGATCCTCAGTGACATCGCGGCCGTCCTGACCGATCCGGGCGCTCCGCTGGCGCTCCCGAGGCGACGCCCTGACGCCGCCGCGGGCTCAGAGCTGGAGCAGATCGTCCCTACGCTGGAGACGTGGAGCCAACAGCTCAGCGCTCTGCCCGTCAGTCTCGCACCGCGCTGCACCACCTTTTTAAGGGTCTGTTGAAACGCAGTCACATTTAGCGCTAATGTCCTCCTCCGTCAGGTTCTGCAGCGCTCCGTGAGCACACTGGTGAAGAGGCTGTTGCCGTGGCAGCCGGAGGACGGGGCATGTCGTCGGTCCGGGTGCGTGAAAGTGGAGGACGTGATGCGCATGGTGGACACGCTGCTGGACCAGACCGCTCCAGACGACAAGGCGGGTTTATTTATTTATTTATTTATTTATTTATTTATATATATATAGAATTTCAGAACTCTTTATTGTTCCCCCGCGATGTTTCTTAATGATTTGTGATGAGTTCTTATTGTCACTGCTTATATTTTAGTTTAAGCTGGAACAAAACAGGATCAGGAATCTCATTCATCTTAAAAATGTGGCTAATTTTGGACAAATAATTGAATTGTGCCAGTTTATTTCATTTGAACTTATAACCTCTTCAATTTAGATGAATGTGTTTTTATATATTTTTTTTCCCTTTGTTTTATTCATGTATATTGAGGTTTGTGCACTCGTGCAAAAAAAATCAACGCTGAGGTGTGTCATTAATGTTTAATCAAACAGCAAAAGCCGAAGAAAATCACTCGTTAGACTGAGCAACTTGAGTAAATTTAATAAGAATCACTGTACATGTCAGACATGATCTAGTTTAACTGCTTTGTTCGATTCCCGTATCGTTGTGCGTAGGTGTTGCGCACTCCCACTAAGCCCACCCTGCAGGCCATTGTGTCTCACTTCCAGAAGCTGTTTGACGTCGCGAGTCTGCGCGGCGTTTACCCGAGGATGAACGAGGTTTACACTCGACTAGAGGAGATGAACAACGTCATGAGGAACCTCCGAGACATCCTGGACCTGGGTATGTGAGAGAGACGTGCTGTCTGTTACTATAGTGACCGTACATCCTTCAGCAGGACCATTTATGCAGGTAGGTCTGACTCAAGACTTTTTGTTTTTGTGTGTGTGTGTGTTTGTTAGATGACAGAGCGCCCCCTAGTGAAGTGGTGAACACAGTGGCCAGAATCATGACTGGATACGGTTTTAATCAAAACCCACTGGAGCTGCTTGGAACCGGTGACATAGACAGGTACACACACACACACACTACTGTTTTTTTGGTACGTACACAAGAGCAATGGATTTTTATCGTTAATATCTTCACGTTCACTCTGAGCATTTTTGTTGCTTGTCCAAACGTTTGCACTCGACTGTGTGGAATATCAAGGCTGTATTACTTAGACTGAAACACATGACTAAATATTTCTACTGCTGTGTGTGTGTGTGTGTGTGTGTGTGATACTGTGCCTTTTTGTCAGCATTATAGTGAAGCTGAAGGAACACGAGGAATTCTTTCCTGCCTTTAACTCTCTGGTCCTCGAGCTGCTAAACACTCTGGGTACGTACACACCAGGGCTCTCCGGTAACAATTTCTTTTCGGAGCACGGTTGAAGTTCTATTTTTATTTTAAGAGATGGTAACGTTAATAATGCCACAATATAACACACAAGTACGCATGAGAACTTGAGCTTGTCAGTTATGACAGAATTTAGGAACATATTGTGAATTCAGTTCATTTTACAGACTGTATGCAAAAAAACGACAACCGTTAACCTGTTCCACCATGTAAACAAATAGAATCAACCTCAACGTTCAGTGTTTGAAGTCTGCTCCTCTTAAATATATTTAAAGCTTCACTATTAGACATTTTCCACTGTCATGGTTCTGGGCTGGAGTCAGTTCTCGAACCGCTCTGTGTATATTGTGTATATATCTGAATAATCTCATATAGGATGTGATTGGGTGAGTTCATTTACCCGTCAGATGCAAAGCGCTTTAGTGTAATGGTGTTCATTACTGACGCTCCGATCAGGATTTTTACGACCGAAACCGATCCAGATACCAATCTTTTTTATTTAAGCTTTAATCAGGTCGTCTGTCATAAACAGTTAAATGTAAGCTCTCTGCTCATGGTCACTGTTAATTGAGTTCAAATAATAGCAATGAGAAATACTGTTGGTTAATTGATAAATAAACAAGCATAAAATATTTATTTTTAAATTTCTTAAACAATAAAGAGTCCTAATTAAAAGCAAAAATGACCCATATTAGAAAAAAGGCTAATCGCTTTCTAAGTAAATAGCGAACTAAGCTTAATGTCAAATTGATATTAAAGGCAACCCATAGTAATTAAACATTATTTTATGTATATTTTATGAAGTTATTATATCTATTTTTTAATATTAAATCATTTATTTATAACTAAGCACATTTTCTGTCTTTATGTTTGAGCTTTTGTTTGTTTCAGTTGTTCCTTTTAGATCGGTTCCCCCAGTACGGTGTTGCCATGTCTGCTGAAATTGTTATTTTTGGGGCTTATATCAAAACATGGGAACTGGAGTTGACTCTTCTAGTGCTATCTGGAAACTGAGTTTAAATGAAGTGAATGCCCTGTGCGTGTGAGCCAGGACGAGTTAGTGAAGAGAGTGAAGGAGAGCGGCAGTGTACCGCGTGTCTACAGACCGAACAGTTCTACTCTTGAATATGATTGGTGAGGAATTATTTAATAAAGAAGTTTGAATTAAAACCCACCTTGTAGCGTTAACATTATTATTAATTTACCGCTGTGTCTACACGAGCAGGTGAAAGTTCAGGTCATTTTGCAGGATCAATAAAAGATGGCGGTTGTGAGAAGCAGATGATGTTCAGAGTTATTCTCGTCATCATAATGGCTTCTCTGCAGTATTTCCACACTTGTGCGGTTGACTGAGGAGATGAAAAGCAGTGTGAAAGTAACCGTTGCGCGGTGTAGAAGCATTCGCGTTTTAGTTTTTATTCCGATTGTATTCTACAGCTCCGAACAGGTCACTCGCACCGGTGCGAATAAATATTTATTCACAGTCGCACAAAGAACTTCTCAGTTGCAAATGCGAGTGAAATGGTGGCACTGTAGAGCCCTGCACACACCCCTTTACATTTGTGTGTGGTGAGCTGGGGTGTGAGTGTATCTGTGAAACTGTCTCTCTGTGTGTGTGCGCGTGCAGGTGCTGAGAGTCTGGAGGACATTTTACCTCGGGTCAGGACCCTGAAATCAATGACAGAGTGACGTTTCTACTCGCCTTTACCCCATCCTGCTGTGAGAAATTACTAGACTGCTAGAATCCTTTATTTATTTATATATATATTTTTTTTTTATTTAAGAAATTGTCTTGGGTAATAACATGAACAGTTTAGCACCTGTGTGATGTAGTTTCTCACCTCACTGTGAATTAAACTCCATTCTAGAACAATCCTGTGGTGAAGTTTGTTCTCAGTCAGCCTGGAATACAGTGCAACACGATTTAACTGCATTCCAGTTATAAAGATGTTCATGGTGTTTCTCTCCTCACCCAAACACGTGCTCTGTAATAATCTACTTTCCCCCCTTATACCCTCCTTAAAGTCGGGTATAAGCCTTTAGTCTATATAATAACCCTTTAATCAGAACAGCCAGGTGTCACATAACTATCAGGAAGTAAATAAATAACGCTTTGAATTAAGCCTCTCTTCAAACTCAAGTAATAAGACAGCAGCAGATCTGCGTCAGCGTCCGTCACATCGAGAAGGGGTGTGTGTGTGGCGTCTCATTCGGGTGTGTGCCCTCTGAGCCGCTGCATGATGAGGCTGCCGGACGGCGCGCTGGTGATCAGCGTCCCCGCAAGGGCGTGTGTGTCGCTCAGGACGTGAACCGTGACTCTGCAGGACGCCACGTCCTCTATATGGAACCCAGAGTGACGCTGCTGATCCGCCTGGAGAACCGGGTCATGTGACGCAGCACTGAAATACTGAAGAGACACGAGATGGACGTAGTATAAAATCTATAAAAATATTTATACTTAAATACAAATGAACATTCTTTTTATACTATTTCTACACTAAGGGTCTCTAAACATTTTAGAAAGTAAAGAACGAGAGGAAAACTCCAGAGTTCCAAGAACTGGGAGGGAACATGGCAAAAGTTTCCTGCACCTCCACGACAGTCATTTTTACTCACGGCTCTCCCAGACGAGGGGTGGATGAAGTCGGCCCAGTATCCTCCTCTCCACAACAGGAAACAGATCTCTTTAGCACCGTTAATAAACTACACACACACACACACACACACACATAATTATAAACAGTATTTATAGTTTACCATGTATAAATCAGAGGTTTGTACGTTTCTTTGCTACAGCAGGTGGTCAGACTCACATTATCTAGCAGCTGTCGCGTGCTCAGTTCGGCCTCTGTCGTGTTTTTTTTCTGCTTTATCGTCACCACGGTGATGGCACTGACAGGAAGAGCTGGAAAAAATGATTCTAACTCTGTACGTGGGGAAAAGAATAAAACAGAACATAAAAGGATAAAACACCTGGTGACATGCTGTTGGTGTGTGTGTGTGAGAGAGAGAGAGAGAGAGAAAATCTCACCTTGTTTCAGCAGCTCAGGACAGGAATGCATAGAACACTCCACATCACAGAGAGTAAAATATTCCTCCGCTTTGCTGATTCTCTGAGTCCATAGCAGCGCCTCTTTAGTCTGTAACACACACACACACACACACTTGGATGGAAACGTAGCTATTGCCCTGTAGCAGCCAACTGCTTTACCAGATTAAAGATGTTTTATGATGTTGCTCATCACCAAACTCTTTCCTTGCTACATGCTAAATTTCATCCCAAACAGACGAACGGTCACAGGCGAGTTCGGGGAAAAAAAAAAAACTCCCCCCATAAAATTTATCAGACAAAATTCAGGATATCTGCTGGTATAACAAGTTATACTCTATCATACCCATACAGATGTAAACAAGAAGGTAAACCCATTCATTATAGCGCCCCCTTCAGGTGGGTATGGGGTGTCTCTTCAATTGGCTCAGTAGAGGGCAGGATTTGGGACCTGTTTGAGGAAATTTCTCACACCGATTGGTGTGTGGCGGCCATTTTGTTTACAGATCTATTCATTTCATAAAAGTAAAACAAAATAACTGGTAGAGAAACAGTTTGGGTGTGCAGTCAGTTTTTGCAGCGAGTTATAAAACCACACGCACGGCTGAGGATCTGAGAAAACCGCATCATGAGGTTTACGTCATATGTTATCGTTTCTATAGAAACCAAGAGCAAGAGACAGTGTATTTGGAAAGGTTTAAGTGATTGTGTGAACACAGACAGGAAGCTGCTCACCTGGTACTCAGTGATGAACTGTGCCAGTACGAACTCGTGTCTCTCGCTGTTGGACGGTGCCGTGAGGACGTCAGGAACCGTGCGCTGGGTCGGTGCTGCCTGCTCCTCCTCGCCCGTCCCGCCAAGGTGACAGTCAAAACCCACGTTACCCGGCAACTGGAAGCGTTTATCCTGAGGGCCGAAAGGACCCATGGTCTCATCAGGCCACACTGTTCTGGGGCCTACTGCGCACGCACGTGTACACACACACACACACACACACACACACACACACACACACACGCTATTAGCAACAGAAGCCTATGACTACGGCTCTATACACATACGACTTCTCATTATTATTCATGAGGATGTGACAGGGCATTGTGGGCGTGGCGTAGCTGTACTGGTGGTGAACATTACCGTTTCAGTGTCACAGTTAAATCAGTCTGTCATGTGTGTGTGTGTGTGTGTGTGTGATTTACCTGCAGTGTGAGATGAAACCGCTACGTATGGCTCGTCTGATCCCGAAGATCCGGCGGTGGAGAAAAACCTCAGTGACCTCACGCTCCGAGTCGCTCTGATCCACCGGCCGGCTCGCCTGCACAGCACCTGCAGAGCGCACATGCACGCACACACACACACACACACACACACACCTTGAACAAAACGAGTGTGCTGATGGGAACAATAAGGAGACAGCGTCTCCAATCTGCTTATCGAAGCAAAACACCTCCACCACTTCAAAGCGTCCCATTAATGATGATATGAAGATATGTGAAGGTCGAATTAAATCTCAGGAGCAAACTGTTTACTGAAAATTACACACTGGTACACCATAATCTAACATGCAGGATATACACACACACTCACACTCGTCATCCTGGCGGCCGTGGCCTGCTCCTGTGACACCCTGTAAACACACATCACAATCAATTACAGGGTTTATTCATTACACTATTCACTCTAATAATTAAAGCTTACACTGGGTTTACAACCCAAAATATCCAGTAAAAAATGATGCTCATTAAAAAAAACGTTATAGCACAGTTCCTGTTCTTCATTTCCTGAATTTCTGTGCTCAAGTCAAAAAAAAAAAAAAAAAAATTATACATATACATATATATATATATACATATATATATATATATATATATATATATATATATATATATATATATAAATATATTTTTTTTTTTTACTTAAATGAAAAGGACAGGGCTGAGAATCTCATCTTGCTTTTTACTTTGACAACAAAACATTTCAACTTTTTTTTTCTAAACTGTCCCCCCCCCCACAACAACAACAACAACAACACAGATAAAGTTATTATAAATACGATTATGATAAAGTTATCACTGGAGAAAGAAACCGCACGGATCTTAAGTATGAATTAATTTTAGAGATATCTAAGACACTTGAACAAACAAGCTAAGCTCAGATATTACATCATCTCACTTATCAATCAAAACAGGGCTTCAAATGCTTCAGTAACAGTTTTCAGTTTGATAAACTCGAAATATTTTATTTTTACTTTATAATAATAATAATAATAATAATAATAATAATAATAATAATAATCGACTTTATCAGCAAACGGAATTGAACAGAAGCTGAAGCGCGTTTGTCGTGTGAAATAAAACTCTTGAAAATAGATTAAAGTCAGTAAACAGTCGCATGCGGTGTGTGGTGTAATCATTTACACGATAAAATAAATTACAATTTTCAATTAGTCATTTAAAACAAGAAGGACAAAATGTTCTCGGAAAGTGAGCTGCTATTACCGTGTTTTGGCTAAGCTGGAGCCCACCCCCTGCTACTAGCCAATCACGTGACCGGAAGAGGAACCACTCACATGTTGAGAAAATAAGAGTTCTTGCTTCTCAAGAGCACGAATCGACACGGCGCTTGTTTTTATCGCGAATCAGTTCACAACAACAATAATTATCACTTTTGTAAATAATTTGATAATTAACAGTGACGTATTAATTGCTGTTTATGTAACACCTTTTATACATTTAAAATACAGTTCAAAGAAACAGAAGCTCCAATATATATATATATATTAAATAAAATAAAAAGAAACCAATAAAGCAGGCACATTATAACAATGATTTAAATAAATATTAGCAGCGGCAGGAAGAATAATATAATACAATATGAAATCTAAAACATATATTATCCTATATTATAATTTAAATAAGAAAGTAATGTGCAAGTAAAACAAAAAGAAACAAGTTATTGTCTATATTGTTGTTGTTGTTCTAAAATATATATATATTTATTTAATTTTGATTAAAAATGATAAGTAAATTAGTTTATTCACTAACCTGGTCCGTCAAAAACATCTTCCGGCTTCCTTCTTTTTTTCACCTTTATTTTTGTTTTGTCTAGTTTGATAAAGAAGTTAAACTTTTATTAATCCCTGAAATGAAAATGTGACAGTGGTGTGATAGTTTCTCAGTAACATGACAAGCTGCGATATTTTTATTTATTAATTGTCTTCTTAACTTTATGAGAGAGACACCTTGTTTCGCATCGGGCCCCCCTCTCACACCCCCCTCAGCGTGGATTATTTTCACATAACAGCACCACTTGTTGGGTGTTATTCCCAGCAAAACTATTTCTAGCATGTAAAATTATTATTAAAAATTACATTAAAACTTTTTTTAAATTGTAGAACATTCCATGAGTTATATCATGTCTATATTTAGTAACAGAAATTTAATTTTGTAATGAGACACACAACACGACACATTTGTGAAGGTAAACAAATGTGTGTGTTTGTGTGTGTATATACTTATGTGTATATATATATATATATATATATATATAAATAAATTATCCATCCATCCATCATCTATACCGCTTACCCTTCCTTCTGGGTCACGGGGAATCCTGGAGTCTATCCCAGGGAGCATCAGGCACAAGGCGGGGTACATCCTGGACAGGGTGCCAATCCATCGCAGGGCACAATCACACACACGCCCATTTATACACTACGGACACTTTGGACATGCCAATCAGCCTACCATGCATGTCTTTGGACTGGGGGAGGAAACCAGAGTACCCGGAGGAAACCCCCGCAGGACGGGGAGAACATACAAACTCCGCACACACAGGGCCACAGTGAGTATATATATATATATATATATATATATATATATATATATATATATATATACACACACACACACACATATATGCATATACATTATTATATATATATATATATATATAGATATATACATATATTTATATTGTGTCTAGCTAACATTAGAGCTTTAAGAAAAGTTAAACATATATATACACACACACACAAACTTTGCTTACCAAATGAGGAGAACCTTTTGCTGGTTCCTGCAACTTCACACACGTCTTCCAGCTGGTTTGAGCAGGGGCACGCTAACTTTTTTTGCCTATTTCGGACGTTTTTGACACGTTTGTGAAGGTAAACAAATAGAAGAAACCGAGTCAGACTGGACCTAAATAAATAAATAAACAAACACATAAATAAGCAAATAAATCAGAGACATTAGAGCTTTGTATTCACATATTATTGTGCCTGATGTGTGTGTCTGTATGGCTGGATTATATTTATAAAATAAACAAGTGTGATCAACAGAACGAGGATTACTGTGAAAAGTCCCTGGTGTACAACATAAATAAAGTTTTATTCAAATTCACATTATTATTAAATAAATAAAGAAAGAAATCGACATCCATATGAAACAGATCAGATTGTAAAGCATGACTCCAACAAAACCAGTCAGAACGTAACACAAAAAGAAGATTTAATTTCATCAAAAGTGTGCGGTCGAATGAAAATCACTCATCACGCGCCATCACTATCCTCAGCAGGTCATTTACATAAAAGTTGTTCAGATCTGACGTCTGTATTAAAGACTCAGTAACGTTCTCTGAGCAGACCTGCTTCTGCTTACATTTAGAGGTTGTTTTTTACATTTTATTTAAATGATCAAATACAAATCAAATGTTGTAATGATGACACTGACACACGTTACAGCATACAGCATACTGCATACAGCATACACTACACTACAACTGATTGAAACACCAAAAATTACAAGGATTCATAATGAGTTTAGGTGATTATCAGTACTTAAAAAAAAATTAAGAAATACATTTTCAGTAAATAAATAAATAAGTGGACAAGTTTTGAGTGTGGATGAGGAGTGACATCGGATTGTCTGGGGCACTCACGACTTTCACAAGTCAGGGTGAGGATCGCTCACTTACGATCAAACCAAAAAAATGAGGAAATAATTGTAATAATTGATAAAGAAAAAAAAACGGAGCAAAGTGTATAAAGGAGAAAATGAAGCCGAGACACGATGGAGAGAGAAACATCTTACCGAAGTTATAGCTGTTATAAACAATCATTTCCTCTCTCTCTCTCTCTCTCTGAAAGTGTAAACTCCTCTGTCCTTAAGACTTCCCTGTGCTGGAGAACACCGTTAATGTTTCCAAGCCCTGACACTGGAGACTCCTTCCATAAAGGTTAAATAAACGTGTCCTAACAGAATAAAAGTCCACACATCAATGATTATACAGCCACTGTTTAACAAAAAAACAAGGTTTTTTTTTTTACAAAGTCGTAATATTTTGAGAATAAAGTCGTAGCGCTAGGACAGAAGGGTGCATATTAAAATGCAAAAAAAATTAGTTTTTTTTTTAAATTAATGAATTAAACAATTGTAATTAGTTTATTTAGAAGAATGAACCACACAGACAGGGAAGACTTTTTTCTCCAGGACACTCAGTACAATGATCTCGCCCTAGTGTGTTATGTTCTCCATCTTCTGTTGCTTAATATTATTCTAATCAGAAATTTGTTCTGATATCACGGGTCACAGTTTTTGACCATACAGGAAATAGTGCGGTTGTGTTTTTGGGAAAGATTGGAATTACGGTTGCGGCGTAACAACGCTCCAGAGTGTGTTATATTTCCCCATGGGGAATACGTTGTTTCATCGATTGTGCGTTCACAAGATTTCTTCATTCGGAGATACTGAAGACGATTAAAGACGCATTGCTTCAGCTGCTGAATTCCTAGCAACCAGCTGGGATTTTGCTTAGCAACCAACTAGCTATAACCTAGCAAACAACCGGGATTACATTGAAACGTCCTAGCAACAACCAACAGGGTTACATTAGCAGCATTTTAGCATGTTAACGCATTAACCTTTAAACATGTTTCAATTGTTTTAATATTTTAACCTGTGCATATTATAAACCTTCAGTCTTTTAAACTTCATGTGCTTAATTGTTGGACATTTTAACAAAAAAAATATAATAAAAAATCAAAGACAAAACAGTGTAATATCGTTTAACGCTTTTAGCATTTTTAATATACTCTGTCACTCCAACATCATCCATGAACTTTAGCTTTCTAGTGTATAAACCCGTCACAGCTGTTACAGCCGGAACTGCGTTATACAGAAATACTGCACACATTCTGACCAATCAGATTCGAGCATTCAACCGTGCTGTGGTATCAAAGTCATTTATTAGCATACTGAAGGGGAAATGTTTTTGGGGCAGATGTTCTTCAGCAGTGAGGATTTGAGAAACTCGTAATTAATTAAGCGTGATTAGGATGCAACATTGACATCAGCTAAATAAATTATAAAACTGTAAAACATAACAAGCTAAATAATAAAAATCCAGCTGGCGAATCACTGATTCCTGGTGTTTGATAGAGCATGAGCATATACAAACTTATACACATTTAAAATAACACTTATATAACATAATGACATGAGATTTAACATTTCTGTTACACAAATATCAAAGGCAAGACGCAGCGCAGAATAAAAACGGACAGGTTAGTGAGGTAAAACTGAGAGATGCTATGGTAACTGTTAGATGCTGAACAGTTAAAAACAGACGTGTGCTGTCGTTTTCATTCCCCCCAATGCCCCCCCTCCCCCCTCTATCTCAGTCACTGTGTGAGGGAGAACTGGTCCTGTTCAATCGGTTTTTTCACCCAGGCGCCGAGGCCCGCATTCTGGAAAGCTCGGATCAGAGTCTGCTTGGCTGAGTGGTAATCTGCAGCACCCTGTTTGGCCTCGTGATACAAAGCGGGTCGAGCCACTCGGATCCTCAGAGTCTGAGAGAGCTGAGAAAGAGAAAGGGAGAGAGAGAGAGAGAGAGAGAGAGAGAGAGAGGGGAGAAGGAACAATAGAAGGAAGAAGGCCTCCATTACAGCACGTAACAGGGTGTAATGGGGTGTAATAGGGTGGAACGGGGTGGAACAGAGTGTTACATGGTGTAATAGTGTGTTACAGGGTGTAACAGAGTGTAACAGGGTGTAAAAGAGTGTTACAGGGTGTAATAGAGTGTTACAGGGTGTAATAGAGTGTTACAGGGTGTAATGGAGTGTAACAGAGTGTAACAGGGTGTAATAGAGTGTAACAGGGTGTAACAGAGGGTAACAGGGCGTAATAGAGTGTAACAGGGCGTAATAGAGTGTTACAGGGCGTAATAGAGTGTTACAGGGCGTAATAGAGTGTTATAGGATGTAATAGAGTGTTACAGGATGTAACAGAGTGTAACAGGGTGTCACAGGGTGTAATAGAGTGTCACAGGGTGTAACAGAGTGTAACAGGGTGTAAAAGAGTGTTACAGGGTGTAATAGAGTGTTACAGGGTGTAATAGAGTGTTACAGGGTGTAATGGAGTGTAACAGAGTGTAACAGGGTGTAATAGAGTGTAACAGGGTGTAACAGAGGGTAACAGGGCGTAATAGAGTGTAACAGGGCGTAATAGAGTGTTACAGGGCGTAATAGAGTGTTACAGGGCGTAATAGAGTGTTATAGGATGTAATAGAGTGTTACAGGATGTAACAGAGTGTAACAGGGTGTCACAGGGTGTAATAGAGTGTCACAGGGTGTAATAGAGTGTTACAGGGTGTAATAGAGTGTTACAGGATGTAACAGAGTGTAACAGGGTGTCACAGGGTGTAATAGAGTGTCACAGGGTGTAATAGAGTGTTACAGGGTGTAATAGAGTGTTACAGGATGTAACAGAGTGTAACAGGGTGTCACAGGGTGTAATAGAGTTATACCCTGTTACACTCTATTACACCATTTTACACTCCATTATACAATTTTACACTCTATTATAGGGTAGAGTGTAACAGGGTTTAATAGGGTATAATAGAGTGTAACAGCATGTGAAAGGGAGTTTATGACATCAGATTATTCAATAAACTCCCACTGATGCTCTCAACAGGATTAGGGAGCTGTACCTTGGCGTGGAGACGAACCCAGCGGCTGTACAGGGCGTGTTTGCAGAGGTGAGATGGTCGGCCGAGGTCGTCCTTCCCTGTGGTAGCGTTGATGACCTCTAACCCCTGATCCCCCACCGTCCAGTTCACACTGAAGTTTGGAGCCTTACCGGGCTGCCGTGCCTCTGCGTTACTGATTCCTGCACACACACACACACACACACACACACTATAATTACAATAAGCTTGCTTCAGAAAAAAAATAAAAGTAAAAGACTGGAAGCAGATAAGACCTTTATTATAGTGTATTTTTTTATTCATAGTGTTCTGTATTGATTTTATGTATTTTATATATTTATATTTAGAATTAGGTCATGTTGAGTGTATTAATTAAATAATTTATTATTTGACTTATATAGTTTAATTTATAATTGTTATATATTTATTTTTATATAAATATCTAATATTTTTAATGATTATTCTCAGCACTGTATTAATCTGATTATGTATTTGATTTATGTACAGTCTTCAGTATTTATTTATTTGGTTTATTTATACTAGTGTGTACAGGTGTATTTATCTGATTTGCTGTCTGATTCATTTATAGCGTTGTACAATATTTGTTTATTATTATTTGATATATTTACAACGTTTTGTGTTTTATTTATTGATAGAGCTGTATTTCTAGGTTTTATATGTATGTAGTTATGGTGTTACTGGTGTAGAAGAATACCTCTCCCAGGCAGGAAGCTTTTATTTATTATTATCTAATTTGGTACACTGACAGTGCGGTAATGAGTGTTGTGATGATGATGATGATGATGACGACGATGACGATGTTGAGCTGTACCGCTGAGCAGTGGTCTGTTGAGGGTGAAGGGTTGTGGTAACTCCTCCATATCTGCGACACGCTGGTACATGGCCCTGCTGAGGTGATCTGCATGGTACAGACTGCCCAGGATTATACTCGAGAAATAGATAGGGCCTGAGAAATAACTCATCAGAGAACCCTGCACACCCACTACATTCCACCTGAGAGAGAGAGAGAGAGAGAAAGAGAGAGACATGGTGGGGACGTTAACACAAGACTAACACAAGTTATTTACTTTTTCATTTTTGTAATAATATTCATAATAAGGCTCCACTGATATGTAACAAAAACAATATGATATTTTAGCCATATTTCCCTTAGTGTGTGTGTGTGTGTGTGTGTGTGTGTGTGTGTGTGTTTATACAATACTATCACAAATATCCTAGCGTAACGACGGCACGAGTCAGTCCTGTTGTCATGACGGTGATGAGGTCATACCTGGCAATCTTATCGCTGCAGGACATGGTGAGCAGCCTCTCCCCCTGCAGGACTCCGTCCCATGTCTGGACAGTGTTGCTGGAGCGGACCGGGATGGTTCCCTCACCCGACTCGATCTTAGTGCGCAGCTGTCCTCGGGCTTTTCTGTTCGGGTGTCTGTCTCCCTGATCTGCTCCAAAAACACAACGACAAAGACACACACACACACACACACACACTCCACATCATCTATACCATAACACACCTTTTCCAGGTCTGTAGAGCTACAGCAGTGCACTTCAGTGTTTCCTCTAATCTAAACACCTCAGGTGGAAATACTCAACTCATACAATCCTTACTGGGAACAGTTCATTATATTGGCTGAGTTGAGCTGAATTTGATGTAACAGAACTGGACTACACTTAACTGGACTAAACTGAATTAGACTAAATTGTAACTAATTTGAACTGAACTGAATTAGACTACACTGAACTAAACGAATCCAATATGGACTAAATTAAGCCGGCGTACACCGCGTATCTTTTCTTGTATATCTAACATAAGCCGACGCGGATCGGTCGAGTGATCTTCTGTACGTCACAATCATGCACATCATAAAGTAAAAGAAAAGGAAGTGAAGTGAAGTGAAGAGTTCACACCCTCCACAGCGGCTTCGTGCGGTGAGAAGATCCGAGCGTCTCCGCACGGCGAGGTGCTGATGTACAGGTGGAACTGAACCCCGTCCTTCAACTGATAGCCGTGCTGTTCACACCGCCGGAATATGGAGCGCTCGTGATCCTCGGGACTGTTACTGCATAACACACACACACACACACACATACACACACACACACTCATGTTAGCGCTGCTCACTAAATGAAGTCCGCAGCTGACAATAAGCAGGAGGGTTTTATGCTCCGTCACCCGTAACACCCATCACTCCATCACTGTTTAACACACAGTCACAACTACACACACCATGACCTATCAATTACACACACACACACACACACACACACACACACACACACACTTCCCATAATCCGACTCTGAATTAGAATCCAACAATCAATTTTCCAACCCACTGTCTGCTGAGATTGATTTTGGTCAATCGATTTTTTACAGAAGGGATCGGCAGACATCAGTCTTTGTACGAGTTCAGTTCACTTTCATTTATTTTAATTTGACACACCCAGTCAAAATAAAAATCCCCAGGCTACATGTTTTGAACGTATTCTCTGGAAAATGCTGCTAAATCTAACACTTGGAGACCATTTCTAACTCTACGTTCACACTAGCAGGAGACAAGTTGCTCATATTGCTTCTGACCCAGGCCAGTTAAATAAATAAATAAATAAATAAATAAATAAATAAATAAACAAACAGCGCACGCGTCGGTGTGAAAATGAGTCGATTCACATGTTACACGCCCACAAACCGCTCCTAAAACATTTCACACGACTCACCTGAGGAAGTACTCCAGCTGGCTGTACAGGTATCTGATTAGCGATCGGCGTGCGATGATCTCAGCGTGACAGTCGTTTAACGCCAGGCCTCGGTCGCTCATGTACTCGCCGTTTATGCACTTGGTTCCCGTGGAAACGCAGATCACCTGTGCGTCCTTCACGTCGGTCCCTAAACGTCATACGTAAGTGAAGTGAAATGAAATACACACCAATTAATTTTTTTTTATGTTTTTGTTTTGCCACCGTCAAAACAACCTAGAACATTTTTAGAATAATTTCTCAGCCAGATAGAAACAAATTTATTCGTAAACCTTTCATACGTGCATTTACACCAGAAATACGGTATTCATTAATTAGTTGAGGAGAAAAAAAAAAGAAATGAACAGAGGGATAGTGAGGAGTTTAGTGTGTGTCTGTGATAGCTGATGCGCTGCAGTGGCTGAGCTGCGTTACTGGAAGATTTAGCATAGCCATGCCTAGGGGGCGCTCTTTTACCGTTTAGTTGCCATTTTCAGCTTTTTTGCCTTTTATGGAGTTTCGTGGGTGTGGCTAAATCCTTGGTAATTTATGGCGTTCGTACTGTATACGATTAATCAGTGAGAAAATCAGCTACATTTCTGTAAATTTCATTCGTTTTGTCCAAGCAAACATTTACACACAATTTTACTAAATGATCAATAAATTATGAGCTTGATGTGTGTGTGTGTGTGTGTGTGTGTGTGTGTACCTGTTGTCATAACAACACCGGCGAGGACTTTCCGTCGTGCGTGAGGTGATATGAAGTTGTCCGTCAGCTCGCCGAACTTTTCCACCACCAGCTGAGACACGGCGTCTGCCAGGACCTGACACACACACACACACACACACACACACACACGCTTTAGTTCAGGCAGGAAGATGACAGTGATGCGCTTCCTGTTTTAGCAGTGCGCTATTCTCTCTGATGTTAATTAAGATTAGTTTCTCTCTAATGTTGTTGTCGTTGTGGGTGAAACGGAGGGATTATATAGATGGCGGATTATCAGACGTGTAAATAAACACTGAATACGAACAGGAAGCTCAAGGGCTTTAATGTCTGCCCTGCGTACAAAGCCACTTCAATCACAATTATGCTCTGATTTAATTAACATCACACTGATGAAGATTGACAGAGGCTTTTTTTAACGAGGGTGAACGTTAGAGCAAAAAAGCCACTGATGCAAACAGATCACTGAATAATAAAGGAATTTACTGCAGCAGTACAAACAGGGGCCAAAACTTATCTTACAAAAGAACGAGGCTAGAGCTTTCCTAGCTGATCTTCAGAGTTAGAATTTAGGGTGCAACCCTTGTTGTACCTATAGTCAGTAGAATCTTTTGAAGAAGAAATGCCTTTTCAGGTGTGCCTGTCCTCACCTGTGGCAGGTGTAACTGCAGACCGTCTCTCGGTATGGGCTGTCTAGACGGCGTCTGGTCCAGCTGCATGTTAAAGAGGCCTGAAAGCGCCGCCTGAGCCGCACGCGCCTTTGCCAGCTTCTTATTCCGGCCTGATCCCTGAAAAACCTGCGAGTCCACCGTCACAGCCATCACAAAGTTCTTAGCGTGGCTCTCTCCGCTCTCGGCCACGAACTCGTACCTGAGGCCTGGCCGCAACTCGTTCAGGATCATCACCGCGTTCTTCCCGTGGCCCACAAGGACCGGCTGAGTCGCTGAAACGGGCATCGGGCACTCGTGCCGAAGGTGTAGGGTTCCGTTGGTGCTAGACACATCGCGAGGCGTCTCGAATCCGTTAAAGAGGGCATCTGGGAAATCGGCTTGGTCCGAGGTGAAGTCGGTGTTGATGCCAAACGTGCGGCCCATGGCCACGTGAGCTTCGGAGGCGTTGGGGAACTGGACGAAAGAGCGCAGCGCCTTTTCCGCTGCGCTCAGCTTGGCCTTCTTCTTCGTGGGTCCCGTCCCTTCGAAGCGCTGCCCGTTGACCTCCACGCTCATGGCGAAGACCGGCGCATGCACCGGCCCCGTCTGGGACAGGAGTTTGTACTGGAGGCCCGGTTTGATCTCGTTCAGCTGCATGAGCGCGTTCTTCTGCAACGTCGGCCCCGGCGCTTTCTTGCGCCTCTTGGGACGGAATTTGGAGTGGGCGTGGCCTCGGTTCCCCTCCTCCAGCGGCCGCTTGCGTCTCGACCCCAACGGCGCATTCCTATTGGCTGTTTGTATCCCCGCCTTGGATGAAAAGTTATCCAGGTTGCGGTTCTCTTTAACGTCTGTGCCGCATGAACCTGTGACGCCCAGAGAGAGCAACTTACAACGCCTTCGACGCAGGATCTTGTAAATGTCAAATTTAGAGCTTGGTTCATCTCTGCTTTGTGACTGAGTCAAGATGATGTGAGTTCTTTTAAAAAATAATAATAAAATAAAATAAAAATCATCAAACTACGCAATATTCGAGCGATCTTTACAGACTCAGGAGCTGGAATGTTGGAGAACGTTACTGTTGTGCAAAGTTGTTATTTAATTTTAAATCAAAGTATTTAAATCAATGTATTAATAAGCACCTTTTTTAAATTCTACACTATTGTTCTGCATGTAAAACCGTACTTTAGGTACTCCTTTTCATTAGATAGCTAGGTACTTTCTGTACTAATCATCATTTTTTCGTACAAATATTTTTAGACGTCATGGTAATGATGCCTTACGGGTGTAAACTGGTTTAGTGTTTGTCCCGTTAGTGCTGCATTGTTTCCTGAGCTGTAGGTCCACCCTTACCGTGAAATCGTGTTTAATGCTCGTCATTTATAACTTACGCTACAACAATAAATTAGTGCGTCAAAAATACCTTCACACCTAATGTAATTAATCGCTAATAAACAAAGTATTTATTTATTTATGTATTTTTTAAAGAAATCCACATCATCAGGTGCAAAGCTGAGTGTAAATTTATAACATTTATAACATCCTGCAGCAAAGACTCGTTAGGTTACTTCTTTTGGGGCTCGGGGATACAAAATAAAGAGAGAGAGAGAGAGAGAGAGAGAGAGAGAGAGAGAGAGAGAGAGAGAGTACAAGAGGGAGAAAAGGAAAGAAAGAGCAAGAGAGAGAAGGCTACACGAGGGATCAGGAATTATCCTTGTAAACAAATAAATATAATAAACCACCACAGGATATTAAAGAGGAACAAGACCAGTTAAAGTGAACAATACGTTTAGGATTTTCGAATTTTCTTTCATTAAGAAGCAGCTGAAGTGCTGCATCACTGGAGGTTCAATTTAATACGTCAGAATTGAAG
>NC_071281.1:4157500-4292500 GCF_023375685.1 Ictalurus furcatus
ATGTTCTACAGCTCTGTAATTGTGCAAGATTTGTGTAAAACCGCATAAGTTCTGAAGCGTCACGACCATTATTATTACGGAGAACACATATCTGAAAACGCGATGAAACCTCAAAGACTGATACTTCGAGCAGAAACTGCTGTGATGTAATCTCAGGGAAATGTTTATTATTTAATAACTTACTTTTTTCCCACAAATACAACGGAAGTATCTCAAATACATGTTAGTGTTTGGTTTAAATAATTTCCATGTGGCTGAAGCAGGTATAAAGATACAGATTTAAGATCTAACCCACTTCTTCTCGCTCAGCATCATGAATTGTAAAAGCTAAAAAGTTTTTATACCATCATCGATTTTACACAGAGTCAGAGCAGTGGCACAAAGCCAGCGCGATGCTCTGTCATACATTACTGCACCAGCAGGGGGCGATGTGTGCGCACTAACGTCCTAATCTCCAACTCTGTGTGTGAGAGAGAGGAATATGATCATGTGCTGATAAACATCTGACCGCATGCACATTCCTAACAAGAACAAGCAGAAAAATGATTGCAGAGCGCACCACACACACACACACACACACACACACACACACACACAACTCAGCTTGGTTATTGTTTTCGAAATACGGCTCTGTTTCTCAAAATATAAACAAATCAGTCCCAATCTCACTTCAGTAATCTGTGTTGTTTTTGTTTGTTATTGTGCACTTCTTCACCTCATGTTTTATTATTAATCTGTTTAAAGGTGCAATACTCGAAACATAACCAATCAAGTTGAATACGTTTTCTTTTACAGAAGCCCTTTTCGGACGGGATTACATGTACGTGGCGTCATGGGCGTCGTCTCTCCCATAGACAGCTCTTTGATCTTCATGTTGGTTTATCCTTCTTAACAACAAATGCAATCCTCACGGGTGAAACTGAAGGCTAAAACCAACAGTAGATGTTCAGAGCTGTTTATTGTTTAAACAATCAATCTAACAGGACACACCTGGGTAACAAGAAACACCCATCAGTCACATGTTTCAATATTATTGCTCGCCTACAAATTAGGCAAGCAAATTGGGCAGCTGTGGCTCAGGTGGTAGAGTGGTTTTCCACTAATCGTAGGGTTGGCGGTTCGATTCCCGGCCCACGTGACTCCACATGCCGAAGTGTCCTTGGGCAAGACACTGAACCCCAAGCTGCTCCCGATGGCAAGTTAGTGCCTTGCATGGCCGCTCTGCTACCATTGGTGTGTGTGTGAATGGGTGAATGAGACACAGTGTAAAGCGCTTTGGATAAAAGCGCTATATAAGTGCACCATTTACAGTAAAGTGCAGTAGTTGAAACGTACGTAACGGATCAAGTTAGATAGGTTTTTCTTTTCTATTACAAAAGCCCTATTTGGGCGGGATTACATGCACATGGGGTCGTGGGGTCACTTCCTCTGTCTTTTACAGGTGATTTTATTTCTGTCCAGATCGGCCGTGTCGGGATTTTTCACCGTCCTCCTCTGAGAAAACGTAACTGGTTTTCACCAAACGCAGCTCTCGTCTGTTCAGTTTAGTCCGAAGCAGACGTCCGTGACATCTATGCAGATGTCATCAATCAAAATATATATATATGTGATTGCCTGCTGCGACTTGCCGTATGGGTGACACCGGAGAGTGCGATTCTAAATAAATCCGGTCTATAACTGTGTACTACACAGTCAAATAGTGCTCACGCGAACTTATGAGCAAGTTAGGAGTCGTTTCTGAATGTATTATAGGTTTAACTAATAAATAATAACTGTCCTGAGGCTCTCCAAGGAAGAACATCCACAGTTTCTATGTGGTACCATAAACGGTAATCTCACGGTGATCTCACCAGACTTCTAAAACTACAAGATTGAATAAAATCAGCCGCTTCCGTTTAGTTTGCAATTTTAAAAAAAAACCCATAAGGTTATAATTTTCACTATATAGAAGAATATATTCTTCATCGTGCCGTAATTTACCACGATATTGATATAATATCATCATATGACCTCCCAGGGTTAACCGAGAGACTTTCAAACCCTGGTATCATTACACGGGCTAAAATCTGGTTTCGAGAGCGATTACTCTTTAGATGTTTACACCTCGTACATCACAATTACAGATGTCTACATCCTCAATTTCATTAATGATTTCTACATCACCACATTCACTACAGCGCTCCTCATTAGAAATGGTGTCGCTTTTCTTTTCTTCTTTTGACTCGAACAGCTGCGAAAAGGAGTGATTAAACGGCACCTTGTTTGCCCCTACGCACAAAATGGCTGACCTCAGATCTCAGTGTAACTTCAGCACTCCCCAGGGTCTCATCCTCCAACACTGAGATCTGAGATGAAGATAAAAGGTGTTTGTGTAGGTGTGTGTGTGTGTGTGTGTCTGGAGAGAAGGATTTGATTTGAGTTGCAGCGTACCGTCAATAATGCTCAGTAAATCTAAAAGGAAAAGGAAAAAACATGGTAATAAAAAAAAGAAGTAATAAAACAATGTGTGTGTGGAGCTGTTATAGGAAACTAATCAAGGATGGGGTGGTGTGATGAAGTAGAGTTAATGGTTAACACATGGACGTTGATTATTTTCCTATAACAGCGTGTCCCAAAATGTTTTATTCCTCTTATACCGCAGTAGTTTGCCAATGATTACATTTTTTTTTACTTAATTTAAGAATACATTGTACTTTTTATCCGTTTATAGTTACATTTCATGTTGCGGAATGTCCACAAAACAGGTTCTCACTTACGTTTTAGCAGCGATAAACAGTCATTCCGTCACCAGCCTGTCTTTTTTTCATGCTTCTGTGACAAAACTCTCACATCTGGATCTATTTTTCCATAAACCAGGATGTTTTTGCAGCACAATATCAATCCTATCACAGATACGATCACGTTACATTTATACCCATATTGTGATTTTATTTACTGAACACTTTAATAAAGAAGGCTGTGTAATCAGAATAATTCAACTTATGAGACAAAGAGACACTTTTTTTTTTCTTTTAGAAACTCCCAAAGTGTGCAGTATCATACTGACTGCTAAGAGTGTTTAAGAAACGTCTGGATTTACAGGAAAAAATGACTAAACAGTAGAAATGTGCAGAAATGTTCTATGTGAGAGGCAACATCTGATAATAAACAGTTTGAGTGCCAGTTTGTCAATAAACAGACGGGATTCAGGGCTGGAATGGTTTCAGCGGTGACGAGAGGAACAACTACGCTGACCGAGTGCATGGAAAAGCTTACAGACCTCCTCTACAGAACGCTCCTCCATTTCCTCAATACACCAATTCAGACTTAAAGACCAGTGAATAAACTTTCAAACTGACTTGGATTCATTCTTCCTTTGTTCAGATACATCATGGTCTGTAAAAATGTTAAATATATATATATATATATATATATATATATATATATATATATATATATATATATATATATATATATATATATATATACATATACATACACACACACTAACCCTGAGATCTTCTCCTGTCCACCCGTGTCAGGGTTTTTTCCTCCTAGCGTTTCATTACACTTCAGAATATCGGGCTAGAGAAACTGATACTGACCTGTACCTGTCCTCAGGAGAGATGCCGAACAGAATTATGGGACCGGCTTCTCCAAAAATTCAACGTTACACTTTGTCTAAAATAAGGACTTTGAAAAAAGAGAGCAAGTTTACCTCAGGAGCACAGACGGTGTCAACGCTCTCCCTGAATGTAGAAAAGACCAGATAGAGGAAAGTGTATTAGTTCACATAAACGTTTCATTTACATATTTACATATATATAATATATACGTTTTCAATCCCAGCATAATACAATAAATTATTAAATAACTAATATATATATTATCAGGAAAGCAGGACTGGAGTTTCAAACAAGGTGTGTGTGTGTGTGTATTATAATTATAATATGTATTTTATCTATTCTAATTTGTTTTAAATGTATGTCATAACTTACTGAAAATCATATATTTTAATATGATATCATATACTTTTATTTTAATGCTTAAACAGGAAGGAATATTCTTAATTAAATGTCTTTTTTTTTTTTAATTACATGAATATGATATAAATATGTGTCTGATGATAACGTTACAAATGTCGTCTCATCCTCTTATATTAGGCTTTAATGGAGGAAATGTAAATAAACATGCTCCTGTCCATATTTTCCTTCTAGTAAAGACGTTTAAAATAAAAACACCGTAACGGAAACCTTGTTTCAGATCACGTTTATGGTTCAACACTTAATTCGATACAAGGATGTCGTTTATTCATCCGTTCATCTTTTGGAGATGGCTGTTCAAAAACATTCTGAAAGCATATTTAAAGCAATATGACATTTACCTGATTTATGTCATATAATATATATCGGATATTATAAATAATATAATCGAATGACGCATTTAACCGTTTACTACGAAGCCAACCATGGCCAGTAAGCAATTATAAAAATATATTTCAGAATTCAGCACAGGGAAATGTATTACTGTGGACACTTCTGATTATCATCACTACCACTATTATCAATATCAAGAAAGCCATCCCATAATAAGCAGTTGGTGTAAGAGTAAATCCTGATAAATGATCAGCCAACGGCACTGTCCAGTGTAAAGGAAATGGGTCAATCGGAGTTTTATTTCATCATCTCTGTGAGATGTATATATACATATACACATACACGGATATTAAAAATAGGATTACACCAGCTCCCTAGGATATGCATTCTTTCGCTCTGCTCTCTCTGTTAATATAAAAAAAGCATCCTGTCCTCCAAACGCAGCCTGCTCTGAATCACAGGTGATGATTCATCCACACGCAAATTTTATTTCGGTGTCTTCGTGACTGGCCTACATGTAGTGCGATGAAATAAAGCGTTACGATAAAGTACAGACTAGTTTACATTAACGTTACCTCGATCGCTTTAAAATCCTTTAGACGGCACGAAAGGAGCTGGGCTTGATCTTCGACACTTAATATTCAAATATCATATTTATCTTCTAACTAGGCTTAGAAACGCTCATTATGATTCGTTACCATAGAAACGATAACGACTATTCGACAAGGACCTGCACGGTGCATGCTCGACATAACAGACTAATAATGAACAAATTTAACAAAGAAAAACAATCGTTGATATGGATTGTTTGTTTTTTTTTAAGCAGACGTTTATGTAACATTTATGGAAGGAGTCTCCAGTGTCAGCGTTTTTTAACAGTCATGGTGCTTTTGTAAAAGTCTTCAGGACAAAGGAGTTCATGCTTCTTTTTTTTTTTTTTGCAGGTTTGTCTGTAACTTTTTTTGTCTTATTAACTTATGAGAAAGAAACAAAGAAAGGCTGGTAAAGGAACGACTTTTTATATGCTGTTATAACGTACGTGAGAGTCTCGCATACGTTCCACGATGTTAAATTGAGCTCTACACTGTTAAAAAAAAGCGCAACATGCCCTTCATTAACAAATTAAACATTGCAGTCATTGGCAAATCGACTGTGGTACTATATATATATATATATAAGAGGGATAACACACTTTAGAATGTGATCTAGAAGAAGATCACTATTATCTGCGCAGATAATGTGATCGAATAGACTGGAGCGGCAAGTAAAATACAAACAAAAGGAAAAAAAAGAGGCAAAACGATTCACACAGGATGTGAAACGCAACGCAGACGAGACGCTCCACACTGCTGATGTATCTGACGGATAACGTGACGAACGTCCTGATATCGTCGTCTCGCCACACAGAACTCAGATCTGCGACTGGAACAGACGTAGTGCTGATATTTCACCAGGTTTCAGCTTGCTTTGTTTACACTAGAGGAATTCACACAGTGATAAATTAACACCAAACACGACGCGATATCGTGCAAAATAATAATGCCACAAAACACTTTTTCTTCTACGCTACCCCTTTTTTGTCGACACGCCGCAGTTTTCTTAAAGTAACGCGACGGTTAGTTGACATCTATGGAAGGAGTCTCCAGTGTTTGTGCTGTAAAAAATGTAAACGAGGCTGGTGACGGAACGACTTTTTATAGCAGGTGTAACGCAAGTGAGGACAGGTCTCCTGGATGGATGGGATGTTCAACAACTTTAAACGTAACTATAATTGGAGAAGAAAATGAAATATGTATGACGTGTCATTTGTAACAAATTGGCAAGTTGCTGTGGTGTAAGAGGATTGAAACACGTCAGGACATGCTGTTACAGGAAAATAATCAACTAACTAGCCTAAATAAAATTTCTTTAAGGAGGGTTCTGGATAAAATCTGAAATTCAAGGAAAGAATGTCAACATTTGATTTTTTTTATTTATCCAGAAGCGATAGGAACTTTCTTTTATTCAAGTTTAGATGCTGATTTGGTTGATAAAATGTTAAACCAACATAACACAATATAGAAGGTGTGTGTGTGTGTGTGTGTGTGTGTATGAATGTCTAATCTGAGTCTGTGCATCCAAATAAACACTCACTGAGCACTCTGGATTTCATTCTGCACTACTTAGACGAGATCGGATATCATCTTAAACCCATTTAGTGCTAAGTGAACACTTTTTTTTAATTTATTTATTTATTTATTTTTTTTATAAAAGGCGGACACCCGTTGCTACACACTCCAGCCTGTAATTCGTTTCTGAGTGCATTAACACGTTTATAACGCTTTAAATCAGACAGTAATAACGCACTGTTCTATCCGGTGTGAACGGAGAGAACCTGCAGTGCGGTGCGCGCGCCTTCTGCCGCGCGTGAGGGTTTTAAAAGCGCTGCGCGAGCGGAGCGTCACTGAGGGATTTAAATTTGCCTCACCTCTGAAAATGAATGAATGACTGAATGAATAAATAAAAAGAAAAACATTTACAGCGATTATTATAACCGCTTTCTGACAGAAATGATCAAATATTTCCGTAAATGGTTATAATATTATTTAAATTAAAAAAAAAAAAAAACATTTATACTCACAGTACCACTGAAGAGAAAGAAGGGCTCGAGACGTGTTTTTTTTTTTAAGCTAAGCTAACACTTCCAGCGTCGCTGTCCACTCCTGTCAGGTACACGATGCGTCAAAAAGCATTCATTTTTAATATTCGTTTAAAAAAAACCGGATTGTTATTTAGGAATTAAATATATATATGTTTACAAATATAAAATTAGAAGAAAAATAAATAAATAACGTGTGTTACATCAAGGAGCGTTTTATTTCGGAGGCGACTCGGTTAGTATGAAAGCGGCACGACGTTGAAACGAGGCGGGAACTCTGTTGCGCGCGGCTCAATTGATTGGTCGCAATGTGGGCGGGCGCTAAAACAAAGACGCGTTCTTATTGGATGACGTTCGTATGACAGGTGCGTTGTGTCACGTCATTGGTTGGAGATGAGGCGCATACATTTTAACTTTCTAAAGGCGGAATTTTATAATGGGGGGCTCCCATTCACCTGTTCGGTCGCTATGTCTTAAAAAGACCTATTCTGTCTTTTTAAAATTACATTTGTAATCAAATCTACTAGTTTATGATCAAATCTTTTTGAACGAGACAACTGAGGAGCAGCATAGCCTACCTAATGAATTATTCCGAATAGTTAATGAGGTTCGGCTAGGCAGATTTGCATCCATTTGCATATTCAGAAATCTGATATTTCGACTTAGTACGAATTGAAATGTTTATTTCACTGAAAACGCTTTTAGGATAAATACTTTTACAGAAAGAAATTGTCGGGGTTTTTTCATCGTCTAATCAGGAAAATGCCATAAAAATACTTTTATGCCGCTTTATAGCGTAAAATCAAATCATTGTGAGAAATTCCTCTATACTAAGCTTCTAATTAGGAATAAGAATGCATATTTAAAATTTCATGAAGAAAGATTATTTACAAAGATGATATTTACAGCTCTGAATATAGAGAAAAAAGTTTAAAGAAAAAATGCAGTAGGCCTGCGTCACTGTAGTAAAGAGGAGGAGCTTAAAGTCTTCTTCCAAGTAGCAAAGATTCTGATAGTGCAGTGATTATAAGTCATGCCATGAGCTTTAAAAACAGTCCACTAGTGTTGGAAAATTGCACAATAATCTTCTCAGAGATAGGGAAAATGTGGAAAAATACACAACTATTCCCTGCTACTAACCACAGTTTCCTGTTTTACTGGAACTAACAGAAGGTGGGTCGTATGTTTGGTCAATTGACGCACCTAAAATAGGTTACACTGACTCCACGGGGCGAAAAAAACCCAAACGGCAGGTAGGTCAATATTTTGAGAGTCATTTGCTTAGCGTTTGCTTTCTAAGATTAATTAGCCAATTAGTTTAGCACATCAGAGAGGAAAAGTAGTAGTCTCTTCTTTATCATTTCATCTGCTAAATCTCAAATGGCTCTTTATTCCCTATACAAGTGTCCTAAATAGTGTACAGCTCACACTCTTTATATAAACTCCTTATATAAGTGTCCCACATAACTTCTAATTTCATAACTAAATAACGCTACATCAGATTAAACGAAGAATTAATACAAGACGAGGAAAAAGACAATGATTGTGATTGGTCAGAAGGTGTTGATTAATTTTCCAGAACAGCAGCTCTGACAGAAGCCCAGCTGCACATCACAGGTTTATATTAACGCGCTTGTTCTAATATGTAATCATTTCTATAGTGACGGCTCGATTTTATAGTAAAAAAAAACAAAAAAACAGAAAACTATAGTAACAGAAAAGAGAGGCTGGCGAGTGAATGACGAGAACAGGAACCAACTTGTTCTACCAACATCAAATGTAAATATAAATGGATAAAAAGTTCCAGGACATTCTTTAATAAATAAAAATAGTTGGAAAGTCAGTGTTGCATAAGTGGAATAAAACACTTATGGGAGGTGCTGTTATAGGGAAATAATCAACTTCAGAGTGGTGACAGAATGGTTACACCACCCCATCGTTGATTGTTTTCCTTGAACAGCACCACACGTACTGTTTTATTACTTAATTATTATATACTATAGCGTAGCATACAATATAAAACTACACAGTTTATTTACTCCTTGCATAAAACCTATATTTTGGCTTCCGACTCTGAAACTAAAAATCATTTAAATCACGTTTTGATTTGAATAAAATAAAGCAGCTCATTCCTGCTGATCCGAGGTCAGCCTTGTGCTCGTTCTTCTCTGTTATCAGACCTACACTGTGTTAAATTTGTGATTGTGAACACAGAGAATACTGAACACTCAGTCAGACCGTGGACTAAGTGCTAAGGCTGGAGATGGGTTTCTAACCGGGCGTTTGCGACCACGATGCTGCCGAGCTTTTGTTGCTCTGCCAACACGTCTCTATCTGATGGTTTATTAATGAAAGCTAATGGCCTCTCTCTCTCAGTCTCTGCACTGTATTGATCACATTAGTCTATCAGGAGCCTGACGGGGCGTCGGAGCGATTCATCAGTCACCGCTGATCCCCTTCACTCCTGAGATTCCTGCTTTGATTCACAAAGACATCTTTAATATGAACACCTGGGAAGTGATTTTATGAACTATTCCTTTAATACTGCAATCATCTGTATTTTTTTTTTGCAGAACTGCAGAGTTCATAATCATCTTCTCACGGTGGAACAGTCAGCGCCGATGAGGAACATCTCGAGGTTCTGAACTTGAGCACTGGGAGTAATAATGAAAGAGTTGGCAGAGACAGGGCTATACATTACTTACGCACTAACGCGCACGCACACACACACACACACACACACACACACGGAGAGGGCAGAGACACAGCGGCAGTCAGGTCATGGAGCGTGTCGGTGTGTGTGATCATGGAGGAGTCCGTTAGGAGAAAGCGGGCGGAATTAACTCTGCTCTTCTTCCTGTTTGAGCCGTTTCCTCAAGTGTTCACCAATCGCAGCGAGCGGGTTGGACTTGAAGGCGGTGTCTTTCATGGCCTCACTGAAGCGGGACATTTCCATCTCACTGCAAATCAAAACGCACAGAACCGTACACTTAAAAACACACACACACACACCCACTTTATACTTGTGCGTCATTGTGTCTTACAGCAGTTTGCGTTTCTGCGCAGGCTTCATCTTACAGTAATCTGTAGGTTCTGCTTTCTTCTTCACCGTACTGAGAGAGAGAGCGAGAGAGAGAGAGACACAAAGAGACAGAAAGAAGGGGACGGAGATGTTAACGGGTTTATTAAGATGCATTCAGATGGCGTGAATCTGTGGAAGATTTGAACAAACTTTTTAGACAGCTATGAATTAATTACTGCAGTTAAAGTTATCATGTGATGTGAGCCTTCTCTCCCATGTACAGTGCGTGTGGTGTTTAGGGAAAAAAAAAAAGAAAGACTGAGCTGTAACACGTACCCTTTCTGTTTCTTGGACGTGGGCGCTCTGATGCAAGGGAGGATCTCAGGAAGTGCGTCAGCCAATACCCTCATATCCCCGACGACGGGCGTGGCCTTGCGGCGTGCGAGCTCCGTCCGATTCTCACGGGCCAGTTTAATGGCGCTGATCTCTGTCGAGAAACACAAATGCTGCGTCTCAACTGGCCTATGCGCTAAAAAGTCTGCACTCTTTGTGTGAAGAAAAATGCATACTTTTGAGTGTGTGGTAAGAGTGCACAAGTACTGGGACACACGGACACGTCGCGTAACGGAAGAGAACGTTGCTGCCGAGCTACACACACCGTCACCTTAAACACACCCCTCGCTGCACTTCAGCTTTTCTTCATTCATTATTCCTTATATCATTTACACTGCATCCTTTAATTCACCATTCCCTTCATTTAGTTCCCACATTTCAATTACACTTCTCCGAAATGCGTCCTTGAATTCGTCCCTCCCTCGCGCAAGGAGTTGTGGGTAATATCAGCTGAAAAAGTGTCCACGGATCCAGAAATAGTAGACCATCCGGGTTCCTTTGGGATCCTCATTTCAACATACTGCGATTTGGGACACGCCGATTCTCATCTTGGATACTATTCGGGACGGATAGTAGGCCAGTTGGGACGCGGCATAAGGGACTCAATTCTCCACGCCGCTTCACGTCAGCTAAACGCACTTAGGCAAATCCGATCTAACGGGACTTCAGAGTGTTTCGTTTCCGACGCGTTAAAATGCGACTCTGTGAATTTGTACTTTCAACATAAGAAAGCGAACACACGATATTCACGTTCTGTTGCTAGGCAACTGGAAACCACGGAAGCCAAGCACACTAGCGAATAACCGGGGCTAATCGTTTAGCTAGTTCATAACATTTAATATGGACAGTGTGAAGGCGTAGTGAGGGCGGAAACGACGCAGAACCATCAGGGACATCAACATTTACCTCAGATGTGCTGCAACATTTCTAAGAAAAGACACTGCACAGTTTGCATTTACACTTAGCATCAAGCGCTAACTAAGCGTCCGAGGGTTCCGTCATATTGAGAAACATCAACGTCGGCGAATGACTAGCTGACTCAGAAAATTTGCGTTTCTTAGTCATGCTAATGCTACATCAAGCTAACCGCACAAGAGAGGAAAGACGACATTTCAGCCAAAAACAGGGCAGTTATTCTCTCACGCAGTCCCGGACATGAATGACTGTGAAATCATTGGGCTTCAAAATAATTCATAATCGGCCGTCGTTTATGATTTCATGATAACAATTTCAGATTTCTAAAGCGCGACTCTTCAGGCGAAACAGTTTGTCCCTTATCTGGAGGTTTTGTCCTTTATCTCGGTGTGTATCAGAACCTGCGGCGTGTCACAGAGGTCAGCTTGCGCTTCTGTGACAGTGAAATCGATTAACACGTCTATAATAGCAGTGTGTACGTGTGTGTGTGTGCGTGCGCTTGTGTGCTCGTCCTCCAGCTTCAGGCTCCACACACTCCAAATCTCCATTAAGACCTGGTGCTAATTACTGCAGCTGAAGCTTGAGTTACTCGCTGCATCGACCGGCTCGCAGATTCTGTTTCTAATGAGCGCAGTTACGGGTAAAAGAGAGGAACATCACACACACACACACACACACACACACACACACAGAGAGTTGTGCAGAACCCGGATAAAGTTATATGACGAGATGAGACGAGAAACTAAAAATGTATCAATTATTAATATAAACTTAAATACACAGTAAATTCAATGCACCAGAATTCAAACTGAAAAAAAAAAACCACTCATATTTGTATGTAGCTGTATAAAACTCGTAATGAAATGTGTGTAATAACCATCACCTCCTCAAACTAAATGTGTGTACTTCCTCATACCGGAACTAAATGTGTAATAATTCTCAAATCAGAACTACAGAAATACAGCAAGTACCGTAATAAGTCTAAAGTCAGAATGAAGCATGTGTAATAAGTCTAAAATCAGAATTTAAGCACGTGTAATAACTCTAAAATCAGAATTTAGCATGTGTAATAACTCTAATCAGAATTTAAGCATGTGTAATAACTCAAATCAGAATTTAAGCATGTGTAATAACTCTAAAATCAGAATTTAGCATGTGTAATAACTCTAAAATCAGAATTTAGCATGTGTAATAAATCTAAAATCAGAATTTAGCATGTGTAATAACTAAAATCAGAATTTAAGCATGTGCAATAAGTCTCAAATAGAACGAAGCATGTGTAAAATTTCTAAAAATCAGAATTTAAGCATGTGCAATAAGTCTCAAATAGAACGAAGCATGTGTAAAATTTCTAAAAATCAGAATTTAAGCATGTGCAATAAGTCTCAAATAGAACGAAGCATGTGTAAAATTTCTAAAAATCAGAATTTAAGCATGTGTAATAACTCAAATCAGAATTTAAGCATGTGTAATAACTCTAAAATCAGAATTTAGGCATGTGTAATAACTCTAAAATCAGAATTTAGCACGTGTAATAACTCAAATCAGAATTTAGCACGTGTAATAACTCTAAAATCAGAATTTAGCATGTGTAATAACTCTAAAATCAGAATTTAAGCATGTGTAATAACTCAAATCAGAAATTAGCATGTGTAATAACTCTAAAATCAGAATTTAGCATGTGTAATAACTCAAATCAGAATTTAGCATGTGTAATAACTCTAAAATCAGAATTTAGCATGTGTAATAACTCTCTAATCAGAATTTAAGCATGTGCAATAAGTCTCAAATCAGAACGAAGCATGTGTAAAATTTCTAAAAATCAGAATTTAAGCATGTGTAATAACTCTAATCTGAAGAAAATGTGTGGAAATAATTCTAAGTAAACAGGTTTAACAATTCTACAGCAAGAATTAAACCGTGTAATATGACTAAAATCATAACTGTGTGTGTGTAATAAGTCTAAACCCAGAACACAAGGTATGTAATAACTCCAAAATCATAATTAAAGGTGTAAGAATTCTACAGTCGAAATGAAGGTGTAATAACGCTAAAACGGAACGGATTTCAGTGTTTAATCAGTCAAATCAAAATTAAATGTGTAACGATTCCAAAATGAGAACCGAACGCAAAAAAAAAAAAAAAAAAAAAAAGGTTTTTCAAAATTTTGTACTTTATGCATTTTGTGATCAAATGAATGACCCAGCTATTTTACAAGAGGATTTTAAAATAAAATAAAATAAAAAAAATAAAATAAAATAAATGTGTGGATGTGTACAGCGAGAGCAAGGGCAATAATTCCACATGATAATGAAGCAAGAAGATTTTCTACCATAGTTAGTTATGTTTTGAAAGAGTGTGTAATACTTCATATTGTATACTAAAGGACACTCACTGTTCAGCCATCGCTCTCGTCTCTCCTTCATCTTCTCCTTCTTCGACTGCTGCTTCTTTTCCCCGACACCTGCACAAACGATAGGCAGATATTACGCAAAGCTAAAGCCGAGCGGGAACGGTTTGAGAACTTCGCGATACGATAACCATCGACACGATCTGTACATCACAGCGTGTCTGGGGCGAAATTCGAGTCTGAATGTAATTCAAATTAAATTTAACAACGTTTTCGCTATAAAAATATAAATATATATTTTTTTAATATTCTAGCACAATAGCAAAATACAAAACAACAAAAATAAAGCTGCACCATGGAACCGTCTTTTTAATTCACCAAACAATCGCTACATTTTTCCCTCATATCCCTTGCATTTTTTTTATGCATATGCTAAAATCTGGTGTTTCACCCAGAATTTCATCTAGTCACATTCCTGTATAGCGAGAAATTTGTCTCGTTCGATTTTTGTGTACACAATTTGTCTAGTGAAAGTTTTGTGTACTTAGTTTTATTTGTGTAAATTCCGATTATTTAAATTTTCGTCTAGCTAGACGTTTGTCTAGTTAGGATTTTGCTAAGTTGGAAAGTGGTGTAGTTAGATTTTTTTTTTTTTCTGGCTGAAATTTATTTAGTTAGAATTTTGTGTAGTTTTTCACCTACTTGGAATTTTGTGGAGCTAGTTTTACTGGTGTGAATTCTGACTAGTTCAATTTTCGCCTAGCCAGAATTTTGTCTAGTTCGATTTTCATCTAGCTAGGATGTTGCATAGTTAGCTAGATTTTTGTCTATCTGGAATTTTTGTGTTATTAGACTTTTTGTCTAATTGGCTTGTTACCCAGTTTGAATTCTGTGTTTCGAGATTTTGGTCTATTTAAGATTTTCATTTAACTAGAATTTTGTGTAGTTAGAGAGTTTGTTTAGGTAACAATATTTCGACTTGGGCATCGTTAATATTGTGTGTAGAATATTGTGGTGTGTTGTATATAAGCGCAAACACACACACACACACACCTGTAAACAACAGGGAACTTGGTCCACTTTGTGCCTTGCGTGTATGCAGAATTCTATTTTGTGGGAAAAGTACAATCTGTAAGAAATACAGAGATAAGCGTGTATAGAAGATGTGTGTGTGTCTCAGAGAAGTGTGTATAAATTAGTTTAACACCCAAATGTGTCTGAGTGTGTGGTGATTAGCACAGTGTATTATTGTAGCTGTGAGCAACTTCCTGCTGCCGGATGACACTATGCTATCAAAGAGAACGACCAAATGCCAAAAGCACAGTGTGTGTGTGTGTGTGTGTGAGAGAGAGAGAGAGACAGAGACAAGTAGTACATGATTAGCAGATGTTTGTGTGTGTTTGTATTTTGCAAATGGTACCCCAATGCACAGTGTGATAATCTACTGGTCTGTGCGAATTCAAAAGAGATCACAGTTCCCACGTCTGTGCTGAGAGTAAACCCCTTGATGTCCAATAACCAGATATAATGGTGTATTTTCCTAGATTATCTCTCACACACACACACACACACCTTTAAGATCTCACATTACATCTGAAACAAAGCCCCAGTTTAATCCCGTTCCAACTCACCCCTTCAGTCTCTTTACAATTTACACCAAATTCTAATAATACAAAATCAGAAAAATCCCAAACAGCACTGTCAATTCAGTTACAATTACACAACTTTTACCCTGTGAAGCAATACGAGCAGGCAAAATTAACAAGACCGAAAAACCAGCCAAAAATCAAGCTACGGTTAAAAAAAAAAACATATCCAAACAAAACTGTACTACACAAAATGTGTACAACCGAAAAACCAATCTAGACAAGTTTTAGCCACACAAAATTCAACTAGACAAAATTCTCGCTAGACATAATCTAACCAGAAAAAACATCTAGCTGGATGACATATAACTAGAAAATCCTTCTAGCGAGTTGAAATCTAACTTGACAATAATATAACTAGACAAAAATCTAAGCAGACCAAAACAAACAAACAAAAAAAAAAAACTGGTCAAAATTCTAGCTAAACAAAAGTCGAAAGAAATCTAGTTAGACGAAAACCTAGCTTGGCCAAATGTTTAGCTAGACAAAATGAACTAGAAAGAAATTCTAGCTAGACAAAAAAAACTAATAGCCCAATTTAGCTCAACAAAATTTTGACCTAGATGAAAACCTGACTACATGCAATTTTATGGAGATAAAATCTAAATTGGAAAAAAAAAATAAATAAAAAAATCAAACTAGATAAAGTTTAGCCGGTCAAAAATGTTGAAATAGTTAGGTATTATTTAACTAAACAGAATCTAGCAAGACAAAAAATTCAAACTAAACCAAAATCAAACCACACGAATATCAAACTAGATAAGAAACTAAACTGAACATGACACTGGGCTTATTCATTAGGGGTCAAATAGATTTGAACACTGGTTTGGCATCTGGATCAAACCGCAGGAAATCACTCTTTCCAAGGTGATTTCCCACATGTGGAAGCTCAAAGGTCGAACGTCAGTGGAGACCTTTACTGAGCCACTGGTTAGCGTTAGAGAAAGCCTTCATATTTCCCCGTTGTCTCGGCTCCCGGACTGATAAAGTGATGGAAAGTGTCTGTTCCTCATCACAGGCGTGTTTATGTGCTGTAGCGGCGTGATAAAAATCTCCACCCTCTCCTCGACATCTGAAGAAAAAAAAACCCCCCGTCTTCCATCCGCCCCCACCTCCGCCCCCACATCCCGCTTTCCCCACATCCTGCCCCGAGAGGCTATCGTCTTCCCAGAGCTGGCAGAAATGGACACGGCTCGATGGAGAGCGGACGCAGCCTCGGCTCCATCTCTCGGGGGAGAGGAGTCCGGGGTTAACGGTGCGGTTTTTTTTTTAGGGTCACGACGAGACACCGATACTGCGATTAAAGAGAGGAAAGTGTCCGGACTGTCAAAGCAAAGACGCAGGACCATCGATCCATCCGCACCAACGCAGAGTAATAAACATACACACAAGCAGCACACCGTCTGTGAGAAGTATTCATTCTCGAATAATACGACGAGGAAGGATATTACTAAAGTACTCGTTTGAAATAAAAATAAGAAGAGCATTTTAAAGTGACCGCAGTCCTAGTATTGATCCGAAGTATTCAACTATAATTTGTGAAGATACGGTAACGTAAAATTGGATCTTTTATGAGATCTTCCAAAAAAAAACCATCATTCCAAGAAACAATCCATTACTCGAGTAGAGATTCATTCGGTAACATTTTACTCGGATTAAAGTACTTTAAGTGTCAGAGGTCAAAAATACTGAGCTATATTTTAGCTACGTTATTTTGACGATCATTTTCTAAATAAGACGGCGCGTGTCCGCTGCACGTGGTGTAAACGTGTCTCTCGGCTCCTTTCACCAGAGTCTCGCCGCTTCTTCACGATACGGGAGGTGAATCAACCTGTCAATCATGAAATCGTACAATTTCATACAAAAATGAATGACCTCCTTATTCAAGTTGGCGCCTCTAGTAAGCTTAGTAGTATGATGTTTATTTATTTATTTATTTTTTTACAGCGCACTTTCTGTCCAAAAGAATGCGTTCACGCTGCAATAATTACCTCCCATTTCATAAACCAGTACATTATACAGGAGTAAAGGTAATGCCATGCATGTTGAATATTGAGGTATATTATATTTACAAACCCTAGCATTAGCATCTAACCTCTCTAACTCATTTGGCTGGGGCTTTTTTTTAATGTATAGTTTTTCTAAAACATCTTTCACGGTTCATGGTAAAATTTTTTTTTTTTTAAATTCACGAAATCAACCAATCAATCAAATAAACTAACAAATCGAACGAATAAATGAATCAACCTATCGCTTAACTGAAGACAGAGTCAGAAAGAAATTGACTGAGCAAACAAACAAAAACAAATAAAGCTTTGAAATCAATTTAATAACAACGAATAAATAATACAATACATATTTATACAACATGAAGCTGAATACACATCGTTTTAGAAATTGTAAACAAAATTCTCAAATACAAATTAAAGTCAATTTCTTTATTTCAAAATGCGTTCTTCAAAGATATGAATATTTCACTTCAGTTACTAAATGATCGTTCAAATCTATCCGTGTGTTTTGAGGGTCATCTTAATGTAATATATAATTTAATAAAATTGACCGTTAAATTGTATGCTCATACATCTTCTCATTCGTCTAGAAGAAAAGTATTTTTAGAATTTGATATGTTATGTAATGACAAACTTGTGTTAAATGCATTAGTTAGTGTGTACGTGGGATATCTGTTGTTACAGGTTACTGCTGCCCTCTAGCGGTGGAGGAGCGCAGTGACGACGCAAGCAATAACAAATTCAAGCCTGATCCGAGCCTAGTATTCGGTCATTTACCACTTTAACCAGCACTGTCTCTGTGCTATGATGAGGCCTAAATCCTGACTGATACACTTCATGAATGCTATTCCTCTGTAAGTATGAGCATAGCTTGCTGTGTTAAAACCTTTTCTATGATCTTAGAGATAAACACATCAATAACAATTAAAAACCATTAATAACACTAAATCAGTCAGTCTCTCGGTAAGTGTCTCACCTCTGGGCTTTTCCTCAGATGGTTCGGCAGTTGGTTTTGCTGGAAGCTCGGAAACACTGAGAGTCTGAACCAGAGCTTCAGGAGGAATCACAGTACCAGCGAAAACCCCCTTGGGGAAGTTTAACGCCTGTTTGTGGGACAGAAACAACTGATTTAATATCCAGTGATAATAAAAATTATATAATAAAAATAAAAATTATTATTATTGTGTGCTTTTCTTTGTAAATGTTACTTACAGGGAAGAAAAAAAAAAGAAAAAAACTTGTCGCACAATCCAACTTCAATGCTTTTAGAGACTTTTACAGACATTTAAAAAAAAAATCAATCATTGATTTTAAAGTCTTAGGTTGAACATAAGACGAGGTCTGTGAAATATGTAAATTAGACGGATGAAAAGTTTTTAATGCTTTAAATAATTTGAAAAAGAACCTGGGTCCCAAGGTTAGGAGTTAGGAGTTCGGGAAGACTGAGTGACCATCCTGTTTCCCCGGTTAATAATTCACGTCATTAGATTGACACCTTTAAAATGATTTTCACGGGGAAAGGAAGCGATTGCATTCTTGCCGGCGTGATTAAGGATGGAAAATTTACTTAAAATACTCAAAGTAATGGCACCACCTTAAAGATAAACATTGGTTACTCCTTCCAAAAAAAAAAATAATAATAATTTCATTACATTCACAATTTCCAAGCAGAATATAAAAATGTAATGAAGACACATCATTTGACCATGACAGGAAGTGTCATCCTGCAAAGCAAGTCTGCTATTAATAACTAATGGATCTGATATGGATTAAAATACATGATAATAATATGGCTCTTTATAGGGCTGTCATGAGGGAGAAAAGAGCTGAAACACAACAATGTAGATCAGAACAGGGAAATAAAGCTATAGTGCTCTACTTACCCATACAAGAGAAAGATACTACACAGAGCCATATTAAATACAGGAGATCATATTTTAGACTAAAATGGATACGAAGTGCACTACATAGGGTGTAGGAGGCGTTACTGTATATACCCTGTGTAGTGCACTTATGTATATGTTATGTTTATATTATTTTCCATATCTCGGTGTGGTACACTACAGTAATAACTTTACAGCATTAAAGTTCACACTCACCTTCACGTCTCTGGGGTTTTTATCAGCCGATTTTATTCGCGTCTCTGTTTTTGTGGTGATGTTTAAAGGTAAAGCGGGGGCCTTTTCCAGACATGATGAAGTTTTTTCCTCCGCGGTGTTTATCTTCACGGCGTCGTGGTGAAGTTTCTGTCGCACCCGCTTTATTTTCCCCACCATTGTTTGTTTATAATAAATGAAGCAGCAGCTATAAAACGCCCGTGCACACTACTCTAGCGTGCTGTTCAAACTCAACGTGTTTGGGTTGTGTGGCGGTTTGATCACAAATCCCTCCCCGAGTCATATAGTGCGCTACGTAGTGCGCAGAAGGTCTTCTATCTAACTCCAGTGTAGTGCGCTAATGGAGTGAATGAGGAGATATTTGGGCTTCTGCGGCTGTAACTCACAACTTCCGTGTTTGTGGTGCGACGGTAAAAAGTGTCCGGAGTAAAGCGGAATCTGTGACTTCAGTTCCTGCGCCATAACGTTCCGCTTCCGATTAAATTTCAATTCAAATATGTAGTTTAATAATTTGTATTGTACATTAGATTTACAGTTTAAATGAATAGTAGTATTTGTACCAATTTGGCCTCTTCACCCGCTTTTATATTAATAATTTGATAAATAGACACTTATGTAAGGAGATAGATAGACAGACAGATAGACAGATAAGATAGATAGATAAGAAGGAGGGAAGGATGGAAGGAAGGAAGGAAGGGACAGTTGAAGACTGTCCAGTTTGGGTGAGTCTGTACCCATGATAGTCTCAGATTCCTGTTCTTGGCTGAAAGGAGTGGAACCTGATGTGGTCTTCTGCTGTTGTAACTCATCCACCTCAAAGTTCATTGCATGCTGAGATGCTTTCCTGCTCACTAAAGAGCGATTATTTGAGTTACTACATCATTCCTGGTAGTACAAACCAATCTGGCCATTTTCCTCTGACCTCTCCTATCAACAAGGCGTTTCCACCCACTCAGTGTTTTTTTTTTTGCTTTTCGCACCATTCTGTTTAAACTCTAGACACTGCTGTGTGCGTGTGGGGAAAATTCCAGGATATCAGCAGTTTCTGAAAAACTCAAACCATCCCACAGTTAAAGTCACACTTTAGCGATCAGACTTTTTCTTCATTCTGATGTTTGATGTGAACATTAATTAACTGAAGCTCTTGACCTCTATCTGCATGATTATTTTTGCATTGAGCTGCTGCACCACAAATGAATAACTGCAGGGGTACGGGTGTTCCTAATAAAGCGGATGATGAGTGTAGATAGACAGATAAGCAGGCAAATATATGAATTCAATGTGATTAAATGGGTTTGTGTAATTAGAACCCCCAAAATACGTATTCTAAATGAAGGGGGGAAAAAAACACCTAAAATCTGAATCTAACTGCTGAACTGTAGCTTAAACAGACCTTGATGACATCATCACAACGTAAAAGTTAAAATCACAAATCACGGACACATACCCAAAACGGTCTTTATTCTCGGCTGTGTGTGTGGCAATGATCACATGAACGCCCGGCGTCGCGTCTGTACAAACAGCAGGCGTACGAATCCTTTAGGACCATTTATAATAAACCGTGTTAACAGCACGGCGTATAAAAAAAATAATAATACTATTGCGTGAGTATACAAAATCAGAGCAGAAACTATGAACCTTTCCTATCATAGCCCGTATTTATGTCCCGATATGATCTATTTATGTTATCGTTTTCTAAAATGTTTATTTACAGTATATTAACATCATACTGAATTAGAACGCATCTCAAACGTGTCCAAAAAAAAACAAAAAAAAACACCAAAAAACAAAATATTAGAATACTCAGGTCACAATGACGCCGCCTACTCAGGAGCGAAACATACTGGCAGCACTTATTACAATAGCGTATAGAGTTTAACATTAGCACGTATCTTATTAATACTTAAGGTCAGAACACTGCAGGAAAATAAAGTATTAGGGACTTTATGATTATTAATGATTATACTAGCACTAATATTAGTATTAATAAAGGATACACGACGTGTGTCACTGTTCATGAGAACACACACAATGTTCCATGAGGTTTCGCAAAATGGTGGAAAATATGCTAAGTGTAATTACATACATGTCTTTTTTTTTGTCCTCAGAAATTGAAAATGGAGGGAAATGCTGATGTGACTACCGTTTCTGTTGCCATTGTCTGTACAAAATCCTTCACAGCTACGTGCTAAGTAGATAGATCGTTAGCATAAGTCATTACCCAGCTTATGATCGGGGTCCCATAATTCCCATGTTGCCTAGCAACACTGTTCTCACCACATTAAATAACCAACGTCTTTTAATCATTTAACTATATAAAATATCAAGACGTTAGGACGCTTGGTCCAGATAAAGTCATATAGCTAGCTGTAAGTCATGTGACTTAAGTCGTATAGCTTAGAATTAAAATGTTTAAGAAATAAAACAAAACAAAACAAAAAAACGTTGCTTATCGCACTGCACAGCGCTGTAGAATCATCAACACTGGAATTTTTTTTTCACGCATGTCTCCTGAATGTATGAAGGATTTAAAAAAAAAAAAAAAAAGTTTTGGCGCACTATTACAACTCTTACGTCTAGACAGCGTAAAGCTATACAATAAAATATAATCATTCTAACTAAAAAAACAAAAAAACCCAAACACTAAAAAGCACCTGCTGCAGTTATGGTTCAGTGTGTGTGTGTGTGGTAGCAGTGATGACATTCGGATGAGTGGGAAGACTTGGAGTGTGTGTGTGTGTGTGTTATCCCTCCGAGACAGTGTTTCTGCTCTGATCAGGTATTAAGTTGCGTCTTTAATCCTGATGTGAACGAAGAGTGAGGATGGAGGGATGCTAGTGCCGTCCTTGGACAGGAGGTGAATGTGACGATAACCTGAAATTAGAAATAAAATGAAACTATAATACTAATTTAAACATTAGTGGTGTGTGTGTGTGTGTGTGTGAAATGCATTTAATAAGAATGGATCGTAATATGTATTCAGTGGCATATTTATATACAGTGTATGCATTAAAAAGCATCATTTGCTATATTTGTATGTGTTACCAAGCATTATTAGATCCAGTAACACACACACACACACACCTTGTTGTAGACAGGAGAAAGGCAGTGTGTACTGTCCTACAAAGTCGTTCTTTGACGTTTTGTCGTAATCCTCCACCACGAAGCGCACCAGGGCCAGTTCAGGTACGTGAACGGTGAAGTTCAGCATGTCGTTCCATATGGGGTTAAAACCTGCAGAGGGACAAAAAACAAGGAAATAATCATACACAGAGATACATGCCAAAGACAAACAAGCAAGGAACACAGAACTGGGAAACGACAGATCTGGATCGAAAACACAAACTAACGAAGGAACTAATAAAGCAGTCACGAGGAATTCGAGTATCTTCTACACCTTACACCGCAAGCGTATATATTTCATTCCTTCTCTCAATCGAGACTACGATTCTTTCTACACACGCGCCACATTCCACCCTCTTGGTCCCATTCGCGTCTGTTAATATCGATCTTCACGGTTTTATTCGATTAAAATGTGAAACATGGTGTGTGGTGTCGAATCAATCAGCGCTGCGAGCGTGTTCCTAAAGGACCGTTGTTCTCGATGTGCCGCGTCTCCTGTTTGGCCTGATCCTGAGGGACTCCGTGAATCTCCACTCGCACCAACGGGTCAATGATGGAGCCTTCCTTCAGGTTCACCTTGGGCAGCTGCTGACCGCTGATCACCTGCACACACACACACACACACGCACGCTACTTTTACTTCATTTACTTTTAATCATCTGTAGAGATTACTCTACCCTACTTAATACTTGAATAAATGATTGAAGCTCCGTCAGCTTTTCGTCTACAGATGTTTGTTTGGTTTTTTTTTAAATGAAGCTCAGTCTAAAAGACAAGTGTACCTGTACAGCCAGAGCGAGAGGGGTATACCCGTCTCGGTTCTGCGGGTGTTCCGGGTCGAACCGGGTATGAGCGTGTCGCATGAACGCCGGCTTGAGCACGTAACCACAGCGAGCGTTCTGACTGAAGAGACCGTCGTTCAGATCCATCTCTACTCCGGCCGTCTGGAAGTTCAGAGCCACTGAGAGAACGCCGTGTGTTATTGTATTAAATACTGTAAAGAATCTGCGGTAGATATTATTGAACAAGGAATGCTAAATAATACCACAAACAACACAAACAGTGAGCATGTACAATTACTGAAGCATTTATAGTAACGCTCAATTAGATTTTTAGCACCAGATACAGGATGATATAAAAATAAATAAATAAATCAATAAATAAATAAAAGAATGTTCCGGTCTCCCCTTGACTGTGGGTTTGATTAAATCATCATCATCCTTATAGTATTTTCTTTGAAGGGAGTTTTAAATCCACTAATAGCTAGTGAGTCGGACTAGACCATAGCTAGTGAGTCGGACTCACCGATTTGGCACCCTGCGTTCCACATCTCCTGTGGGTTAAAGTTGGAGGAGTCGGTCCTCAGGCCGCTGGGGTAAATACGGGTCAGCTGACGTGCGTTATGAAGCACAAACTCCGCTCCTAGTTACAGAGGAAGACAAAAATCTGCTGAAAAACAGAAATATCATCTTCTGACTCTCTCGGGATGCGGCGAGAGTTTTAAACACAGGACGTTGAAAATATTTAAATGTTAGCGCTACCATGCAAAAAATAAATAAATAAATAAACAAGGTCTGATCACTGCGGGAGATAAACCGGCGCTTTCTCTTGAACTCATTCTGCACTCTCAGTAAGTTTCTCTCTTCCCCAGTTTTTAGATTAGACCATTTCACCTCCTTCCTTTATGTGTTTCCTGGCTTTGGACTCGGTGAAGGACGACACTTCGTAGAACCTGGAGTGGACGCGCGAGTGTTTGAAGCCGTTGAAGCGCACGCTCCTGCAGTACACCACACAGTCCGACAGCTCTTTCGACAAATGCTGCCCTGATTTCTGCACACACACACACACACACACACACAAACATCATACAAAAATCATGAAAAGAACAAGCGACTGTATGAGCTATATACATTTTTATATACATTAGAGAAACTAAAGTTGATTATACTGTAGTTCAGAAATAGGATTTTATATTATACAGATGTTTTATAATAGTATTTTTATATTTGAAAAGTATGTAATAGGGTACTAACAAATGGGTTATTACAGTATACACACGATTTAATAGTATATAAATGGGTTATTACAGTATACACACGATTTAATAGTATATAAATGGGTTATTACAGTATATGAGGGTTTATTATAATATGTAAATGGTTTTATAGTGTATACATTAGTTATTATAGTATATGAAGGTTCATAACAGTATATAAAGGGTTATTACAGTATATAAAAGGTTATAACAGTATATAAAGGGTTATTACTATATATAAAAGGTTATAACAGTATATAAAGGGTTATTACTATATATAAAAGGTTATAACCGTATATAAAAGGTTATAACTGCATATAAAGGGTTATTACAGTATATAAAAGGTTATAACAGTATATTAAAGGTTATAACAGTATATAAAAGGTTATAACTGTATATAAAGGGTTATTACAGTATATAAAAGGTTATAACAGTATATTAAAGGTTATAACAGTATATAAAAGGTTATAACTGTATATAAAGGGTTATTACAGTATATAAAAGGTTATAACTGTATATAAAGGGTTATTACAGTATATAAAAGGTTATAACTGTATATTAAAGGTTATAACTGTATATAAAGGGTTATTACAGTATATAAAAGGTTATAACTGTATATAAAGGGTTATTACAGTATATAAAAGGTTATAACAGTATATTAAAGGTTATAACTGTATATAAAGGGTTATTACAGTATATAAAAGGTTATTACAGTATATAAAAGGTTATAACAGTATATTAAAGGTTATAACTGTATATAAAGGGTTATTACAGCATATAAAAGGTTATAACAGTATATAAAAGGTTATTACAGCATATAAAAGGTTATAACAGTATATAAAGGGTTATTACAGTATATAAAAGGTTATAACAGTACATAAAGATTGTTACAGTATATGAAGTGGTTATTATAGTACATAATGTTTTATAATAATAAAGGGTAATTATAATATACTATAATATACATAAATAGCTATAATGCATACAGACTTATGTATATTATATGGTTTTATAGTGTATAAATTAGTTAATACAATATAATAAACCTTCATCCTCAGTATTGTAATACATGAGTGAGTTATTATAGTACGTAAATGGCTTATTATGATACGCAAATGTTTTTAAATTATATAATGGGATCATTATCATACACCAGTAGGTTTTTTTTATCACATCGTATATAAGTAATATACTGTATGAATAGATTATTATTATTTTTTTCTGTTCTCTATTTAAATGTCTTTCTGTACAACCAAATAAAGCAATTTATTAAAACTTGTAATCTTGTTATAAATATATATTTTTCTGTCCACGCGGATGGCAGGTTGGGATTCGGTTCTGGATTGACACGGACTCCTGATATCGTGTGTTATCAGGTGACATGAGGTTACATTAATTGGTGTTATCAGGTGACATTATCAGGTGATGCTGCATTAACACAGGTAGATGTGATCCTGAGATGAGGCTCAGTCAGGCAGAGACACAGTGAGGGAGCAAACGCTGTGCAGATGAAAACCGATCCGCTGCAGGTACAATCTCTCTCTCTCCTTCCTTAATTCACCTGGATTGGCATGCCTAGAGGCCACGCCCCCTCCAGGGCACAGAGGCCACAGAGAGCACGGTGCCCTACTGTCTCTTCACCTAATCTCTCTGTCATCCTTCGTTTCCCTGTCTTACCTGCCACCTCTCTATCTTCTCGCTTTCGGCCTGTCTTTCATCCCTCTGTCCTTCTTTTTTTATCTCTACCTCCATCTGTCTGTCTGTACACACAACACCATCAGGAGATCCCTCTCTCCTTTGTCCTCGCTCGGCCTGCTCTCGCTCACGTTCGCCATAATATTTGGCTTTCTAATGATGCCTGATAACAATATTGTGTGTATTGAATATCACGGTGTATCGTATAACAAATGACCAGCACACACCTATGATGACATCACCGTGCTGCTTCAGAGAAAAAAAAATAAAATCAATTATTAAATTCAATTCCTATTAGTCTTTGTATAGGCGTAATTTTTGCTTTTGCGTACTGTACATACACTGTATATGTATTTATACACATCACGTGTATTTCACATTTATGGAAGAAGTCTCCAGTTTAAGTTAAGATTTCTGACAGAAGCGTTACACGACAAGCTCTGTTTTTTTGTGTCTTATTTACTTCTATGACAAGTCAGAACAGGAACTAATTTGTTGCGTGGACATTTCACAACGTTACACACAACCCTAAATGGATAAACGTACGATGTGTCATTCTTTAATAAATAAAATGGTAATGATTGGTGAATCATTGTGGTATAAGAGGAATAGAACACTTAGGGATGTGATGTTATGGGAAAATAATAATAACTCGCTTTATCACACCACACCGTCACTCAGTATTTTACTACAGCAACAACCAACACGCACAGTGCTTTATTATTATTATTATTATTATTATTATTATTATTATTATTATGGTGACCTTGCTTTTGCGGCGTATGCTGCCGTTGTGATGATTCTCTTCTTCGATTTCCGCCGGGTCGTCTTCGTCGCTCAGCTCTTCCACAACACCGCTCAGGTTCCCTTCCAGACCTCCAATCTTCTTCCCCTTCAACAGGATCTTCCCCTTCAGGTCCTGGTGTGTTACCGAATGGAGCAGATCAGAGAAGGGAAACGTGACCGCTGAGGTGTAGAGCTTGTGTACAGGAGAATGTGTGTGTGTGTGTGTGTGTGGATGTGTGTGTGTGTGAAACCTCAGGTGAGGGCAGATCACAGCTGGATTTGCCCCGCAGGGTGTTCCTCAGCAGTTTCTCTCCCAGGATGTGTGTGAGATGACGAGCCATGACTCTCTGCTGCTCCACACTGCAGTGGTTCTCTATGGACAGGATCACTGGGTACTCAGATGCCTGCACACACACACACAAACACACCATATATAGAGAGTATATATGTGTGTGTGTGTGTGAATAAGTGATGAAGAGAAAGGATACACCTGACAACACACACTAGCAGCCAGAGAGCAGTTGGCAAGGACATATCGCTTTACATTCGCTCTCTCTCTCACACACACACACACACAGTGGCTAGAGGGGGATGTGCCATGACACAAAGTTGAACTTTGCATTGGCACAGCAAGGCAGTTGTGTGCAGGCACACACACACACACACACACACACACACACACACATTTCCATCTACTTCTATATTAACGTTGCTAAATGATGCTACACCCATCCACACCTAACCCTAACCCCTAGCCTTAGCCATTATACACCTTGCTCTGAGACCTACGCCTAACCTCTAACCTTTAACCTCAACCTCTGTAGCTAAAAGGAAAGAGATTTTTTAAAAAATGTAGTATCTAGCTGCACACACACAAACACAACATGCAATAGATTTAATCACACAAATCACTGCCTACATAGGTACCCTACTATTTTGAGTGCCTACCATTGGGACACGACAAGAAGAGCGAGAGAGAGAAAGAGAAAGTGAAAGAGAGAAAGAGAGAGAGAGAGACAGAAAGTGAAAGAGAGAAAGAGAGAGAGAGAGACAGAAAGTGAAAGAGAGAAGGAGAGAGAGAGAGACAGAAAGTGAAAGAGAGAAAGAGAGAGAGAGAGAGAGAGAGAAAGTGAAAGAGAGAAAGAGAGAGAGAGAGAAAGTGAAAGAGAGAAAGAGAGAGAGAGAGCGAGAGAGAGAGAAAGTGAAAGAGAGAAAGAGAAAGTGAAAGAGAGAGAAAGAGAGAGAGAGAGAGAGAGAGAGAGAGAGAAAGTGAAAGAGAGAAAGAGAAAGTGAAAGAGAGAGAAAGAGAGAGAGAGAGAGAGAGAGAGAGAGAGAGAGAGAGAAAGTGAAAGAGAGAAAGAGAAAGTGAAAGAGAGAGAAAGAGAGAGAGAGAGAGTCTTTGACATACTACAAAAGCGTAGTTGCCCAGGACAGTGACGACGTCTTTGAAGAGAATCTTGGAGGTCAGGGTGTGTCCGTGATAAACGACTGGTTCTCCGTTTTGACCGTCCCAACAGTCCACTTCCACACAGCGACAGCCACGCTTCAGAGCCCTAACACATCAGAAAGAATGAAGAAAAAACAAAAAACGCTGGTCCTCATAAGCGGAACGTATGGCAGTGTGTGTAACCTTATGTATCCCTCGACGCTACTGTGTCCCCGTAGCTGGTCCTCCAGCAGGTAGGTGTTGTGGGACGAGGAGATGAAATAGTGGCACAGGGGCTGGCTCATGTCTTGGTAGAGCTGCTGCATGGCCGGGTTAAAGATGGAGCCTTCGGATGAGCCGAGATACATCAGCAAGCCATCGATCGTCATCGCCTGACGCTGCTTAGCTGTGCGACAGAGTATTGGTGCGTTGTTAGAAATAAATACGGTGTTTTAAACAATTAATCTAAGGAACGAGGAGTTAGAAAATCTAGAGACAGGCTCCTAAGAGGTGCCCGGCCCTATCGCTAAGTTCAAAGTTCATCGTTAACGGTGCCACGGACAGAATCTGGTTAAATATGATAAATACGTTTTTTGTATCGGCGTACCTGCTTCAGACGGCTCGCAGCGCTGGATGAGCTCGATGGCGTGCTGCTGCGTGTCGTCCTGCACCAGCTGTCCCTCCTGCAGGAACTCCTCCAGTTCCCGCACCGAGAGCGTCTGTCCGTCCGTGGAGAAATCCCGGAAGACGGCAAGGACTTCCTCCCTCTGCGTCAGCATCTTATAGAACAGCACGAACTCGTCGTCCTCCAGAGCGCCCGACTCCGACTTGTCCGCCATCTGCAGAGAACGCCGAAGCACGCGCTTTAGAGAAAATAAATCCTGCTGAAGGTGATGTAATGCCTTCTGATTTGACCGCTGCATGCTACAGAACCTGGTTTGTTCGTTACCGTAAAGAGGCGCAGCGCGTGGTGCTCGTTCATATCCACGTTCATCATCTTCAGCAGGTCTCTGACCTCCTTGAAGTTCATCCTGCCGTCTCCGTTCTTATCCGCCTTCTTGAACCAGTCACAGATCCACCTGGGCATCGCGGTTAAGAGGCAACGCACACATCCGCTGTCGGAAAAACCATCGTGTTTCCACCGTACTGACTCTAAAAATGTGTATTCTGTGTTTTCTAGTTTAGTGTTTGTCCCGTTAGTGTTGCTGGAGTAGCACATGCGCCATATAAACACTAACAAAGAGACATGTTTACATCCAGGCCTAATGCTAACATTAGAAAGTAACCCCATAAATATAACTTCTGATTTACTGAATGTTTTTGAAGGATACTGGTCCAGCTTCTCCCTCTGGTCCATGTTCTCCAGGTTCTTGATGAGTTTGCGCACTCCGTTCACCCACGACTGCGCCTCCTCCGCCGACTCGGCCACCAGGTCCAGGTTGCCACGGCGGCCGCGAAACACCAGCGTGAAACAGCGATCAGGTGGGAACTCGTCTGCGATGCTGAGCAGAACTTCGGACTGGTGACCCTCTCGAACGGCCTCCACGTCGCTGATGGAGACTACACACACACGACACAAGATTCAGCACTGTTACTGCATGGCTATGTACGTTTCAATATCGCGTATCAAGCCTTTTTTGGGGACATTGCCACTAGAAGCATGTTCACACACTCCCAGTACAAGGCGAGGGGGAATAAAAGCATTGCGGCGGTGCTGTTCCGCTGATATAAACACACCGGGTTGTACTCAGTATGACAAGCTCCACCCTCAATAGCTCCAAGTCGGCAGATAAACACCGAGTCAGGAGCAGGGACTAAAATGGTTCATGGAATCACTAATTTACACAAATCTTCCACTTACACACTCAAGGAAGTTCAGGACAGATGAATAGCTGCAAATGCATCTAGCAGTTTATGTAAAGTGTTAGGAAATCCTAAAGTAAAAGGAAGCCGCTCACATTAGCATGTGTGTTTCTCCTGCACGTGTGTTTAAATTAATGCACACGGTCATACTGGAGAGAACTGATGCATCAGAACGTAAAGACAGAAAAAAGAAACAAGAGAATTAAGAAGTGAGGAATCAGGAAATAATTTAACGTTAGCTTAATCTCATTTTTGGCAAGCCAGCAGCTAGGGGAATGCAATTTGTCCCTTCTTCTCTTCCCCCTTACTCTCTTCCTTCATCACCTGTCTCCTCCTTACCTGTCCCAACTTCCTCTTCTCTTTCTGCTTTATCTGTCCCAACTTCATCACCTGTCTCCTCCTTACCTGTCCCAACTTCATCACCTGTCTCCTCCTTACCTGTCCCAACTTCATCACCTGTCTTCTCTTTATCTGTCCCAACTTCATCACCTGTCTTCTCTTTATCTGTCCCAACTTCATCACCTGTCTCCTCCTTACCTGTCCCAACTTCATCACCTGTCTTCTCTTTATCTGTCCCAACTTCATCACCTGTCTCCTCCTTACCTGTCCCAACTTCATCACCTGTCTTCTCTTTATCTGTCCCAACTTCATCACCTGTCTTCTCTTTATCTGTCCCAACTTCATCACCTGTCCTTACCTGTCCCAACTTCCTCTTCTGTTTCTGCTTTATCTGTCCCAACTTCATCACCTGTCTTCTCTTTATCTGTCCCAACTTCATCACCTGTCTCCTCCTTACCTGTCCCAACTTCATCACCTGTCTTCTCTTTATCTGTCCCAACTTCATCACCTGTCTCCTCCTTACCTGTCCCAACTTCATCACCTGACTTCTCTTTATCTGTCCCAACTTCATCACCTGTCTCCTCCTTACCTGTCCCAACTTCATCACCTGTCTTCTCTTTATCTGTCCCAACTTCTTCACCTGTCTTCTCTTTACCTGTCCCAACTACTTCACCAGTCTTCTCTTTACCTGTCCCAACTTCCTTGCCCGTCTTCTCTTTACCTGTCCCAACTTCCTCACCCATCTTCTCTTTACCTGTCCCAACTTCTTCACCCGTCTTCTCTTTACCTGTCCCAACTTCTTCACCCGTCTTCTCTTTATCTGTCCCAACTTCCTCAAGTGTATTCTCTTTACTTGTCCCAACTTCCTCACCCATCTTCTCTTTACCTGTCCCAACTTTCTCGCCTGTCTTCTCTTTACCTGTCCCAACTTCCTCACCCGTCTTCTCTTTACCTGTCCCAGCTTCCTCAAGTGTCTTCTCTTTACCTGTCCCAGCTTCCTCAAGTGTCTTCTCTTTACCTGTCCCAACTTCCTCACCTGTTTCTTCTTTACCTGTCCCAATTTCTTTACCCCTCCTATTTACTTGTCCCAACTTCCACACTCATTTCATCTTTAGCTGACTATACTTTATCAACTGTTTCCTCTTTACCTAACCCAACTTCCTCACCCGTCTCCACTTTACCCGTCCCAACTTGCTCAACCGTGTGAGCTTGATTTTCACTCCCAATCTATTCCTTCACACGGGGATACAGCACAGTAATCTAATCTGAAGCTGGTATGGAGTGAAAGGCTCATACTGAAGGAGTTTTTCCCCGGCCAGCTGAGCTTACACGTAGACTGGGCATTGCCCGCCTTTTTGCTCTTGTACCAGATGGTGGCGCAGTCGTCCTGCAGGCGGAAATAGCGCTGCTTCTTCCAGGTGCGTGACTTCACCTTCCGCATCACAGAGCCCACCTGCATGGACTGCAGGTCAGCATCCACCTGGGCACCTGCAACACCACATCACATTTGGGTAAAAATGTAGGTAGATGATATTACAGTATGTATGTTTTCTGATATCACACAAGAAGGTTGAGGCACAGGCGAAGAACACCTCGAGTTTGATATAAGCGGGTGACGGTTATATGAATGTTACAATCTTTACACCTCTTTTTTTTTCACTTTTTTCATGCTCATCATACATAGCTACATGGGGAAAAAAAGGTTATGCTATCCAATGATGTTGTAATGAATTTCTGAGGCAAACCAATGCAGGAAAATCTTCTAGCCAATCAGAATTGGGTATATTACACATATTGCATACATATCCAACATGCCCAGTATCGTCAGTGCCAGTAGTTACAGCAATATAAACATTAGGCGTGTATCAAATAATATTCTTTTAGCACAACTCTAAATGGACAATCTTCTTCTTGTCTCATATTTTGCCTCACAAATGAGCAGAAACATCATTTCAGTCCTAACTTGCTTTTGCTCCTTAATACACTCCGCGTAAAGACCGAATGACCTGGAGGGAAGAATGAATACGCGGTGAAACTGCAAGCTTATTGCGAAAGTGAACTTACGGAGGAAACTCAGCGTAGCTGCCATCTGCTGCCGTGTCACACTTCAGCAGTCTGCCATGGAGAGACGCAAAAACAGTGAATAAATATCAGTACATATTGAAAACTGCCTAACAAAGTTCCTGTATTGGTAGCTGTTATTAATTACAACCATGATTTCACGTCATTTATAATATATATAAATGTATATATATTGTAAAATATCATGCATGTAGCGAAATTACAGTTTTGCTAAAAATGTACCTCTGTTTTACAATTTAATTACAAAAACAGTCAAAGAAGTTAAAGACATCCTTCTCAGAAAAGAGTAAGCATGAAAAAGGCACACTTCTATTTGTTGTGCATTCTTGCCACACACTTCAGTCATCGCTAGGTAAATGCGTTTAGTTTTCCCCAACTTGCACTCCGCAAGTTCTTGTTTTGCAGAATAGTCTCTGGAGCAGGACCTTAAAAGGTTCCAGAAACGAAAAATGTCACTGGCTGCTCTGGTAGAGGTTTGAGAAACATGGGGGGAGGGGCAATCCCATAATTCTGTATGCCAAACATGTTGCTACAAAAGGTTCAGGATCCTTTTCAGGAGCTCTCCTGAAGGAGAACTACTACACCCTGGCTGGATGAGTTCCTGTTCTGTCTTCGCACCACACTGCAGGATTTATTTATTTTTTTTCGTGACTCTAATGTTAACATTAATACTAATGTTGTCGTTTTATTTTTTTCAAATTAATGCCTCGGTCCTTCTAAAATTAAAACACACTATGAGCATTGCTAGAAAAATGCAGGATTTTAATAGCGGCAGGTTGGAATGTTGTCACCAACCAGTGATGTTTAATTTTGTAGGTTCCACAGCTCCAACAGTTCTGCAGCAAGACTCTGAAGGAGGAACTAAAACGATTCCAGGAGCTAAAACGGTCCCTGGTTTCTCTGGTGAAAACATGAATTAAGTTTGAGAATTTTAGAGAAACATGGCAGACTGTAGATCTCTGAACATCTAAGCACACAACCCCGGAGAGGAGGAGTGTGTGTGCAGGTAGTGTATAGGTGTGTGTGCAGAGGATCAGAGTGCTGCATTGTTATATAGTGACTCTGTCAGCAGGATGAATAGAGTACGAGCTCAGCTGTTGATCCTCTTACGTGGAACACAGCGTTCAGGCTTTTTTGCGTGTTCAGACTTTTCTTCCTGTAAAAAGTGCACCATCAGCAACAGGGTTCAGGCTTAAATGCAACAGGACGTAAAAAATTACCGCTCCAGACCTGCGGATACTGCACAGTTCCTATCTATCACACACCTGGTGCCCGTGAAGGTTATGAGTTGAGCTGTTGCAAAAAAAAAGAAAGAAAGAAAGAAAGAAAGAAAGAAAGAAAGAAAGAAACACCCACAAACTTGTCAAGATATAAATATACAGTAGTATGTATACTGTATAAGAGCTCGTTTCATTTGTGTTAGCTAGCTACTTAGCTAAAGTTGGTTAATAAACAAGAAGTATAATTCATTTTTCTTTTTCTTTTTTGGTAAATAAATGTGCGGTTCAATCAACTACTGGATACAGTCTGTATCGGAGACCTTTAACCAGGGAACATTTCCTTTATTATTACTTTTTAATCTTTATAATCATATAATTTGCGGTCAAAGGAACCCAGATATGAGAAACTTTCCCTCAGAATCACAACTGATTAGCACAAAATGGCTGCCAGGATTAATCTGCAAAAAGTGTTTAAAAAATGTTTTAGCTCTTTTTCGTTCACTATCCTACAACATTTATTTATTTATTTATTTATTTATTTGTTTGTTGCATTACGTTAAAAATTTGAGTTATTAACTTATTTTCTCAGTTTAAACACATTTGCACATTTACATTCACCCCCAAAAAAAAGAGTAGCACTTAACATTTTAATATGTAACTTATTTTCACTTTATTATTCAATTTATTATTTTCATATCCGAGTTCTCCTGCCGTTTAAAATCGAGTCGGTGACGTCACCAGCAAACGTCCAACGACTTTACCAAATGGCTTCGAAAAAGACGTCGCGCGACGAACCCCTGGGCTATTGATCACCATGGAGACGCGTCTCTCGAGCGCTTTCTGAGAGCAAGCGACCGCTAACAAGATATTCCACAGTAACTTTTCATTAAAAAAAGAAAAACTCAGTTGTTGTTTTAAATAAAATAACTCGGTAATCTATATATATATATATATATATATATTTTTTTTTTTTTAAAGGACCGTTACAGCCTCCTCTCGCGCGCGCGCCACAGACCGTTATAGATTATAGTGCGGATGGAAACAGGCGCGCGCGGGTTAATGAAGGGCGCTAACTCACTCCTGAGGGAAAAGTAAACGGAAACACAACTGAACAGGAAAGAATACAGGAGATAGAGGATGGTTTGTGTTGTGTGTGTGCGTGTGTGTGTTACTCACCGGCCGGGACACTCATAACTGCGTGCAAGTTTTCCACTCCGGTGACATACTGCCTGAGATAAAGACCGGACAGCTGAGTCCCGCCCTGACTGACTGACTGACTGACTGACACACACACACACACACACACACACACACGTAGGGCGGGAGGGAGATTGAGAGAGAGAGAGAGAGAGAGAGAGAGAGAGATGAACACACATTCGTCCTCCTCTCCTCCGTTTATCCTGCCTCGCGCGTCCTCCGGACAAATTCCAGTTAGAACCGGATTAGCATAACGGCTACTCCATTCTCTGTGAGTAAGCCTAGTTGTATAGTATACATGACAGTACAAACAATAAATTTTCCTGTATCTTATATTATTATTAATGTGAACATAAATATTAAAACTTTAAATAAATAATAAATAATTTTATTTATTTTTTTTAAATAACAAACTCAGGAATTTGAGTTTGAAGACAAACATTATAAAAATCGAGTACGGCGTTTCGATCGGTGGAAGATCTCGTGTAGCATCGCGATATTTAGGCCTAATACGACGTTTTAACATCAATCACTAAAGTGGAACATTACAGTAACAAACTTTTTTATTATTATTATTATTATTATTATTATTATTATTATTATTATTATTATTATTTAAATAAAAAACCTTAAATATTTAACCTTAAATTAGCCAATATAACACATTTACTTCTTAAATAGTAAAGTCAACACATATCTTAGCATCTAACCGGATGTTATGTAGCCTAACTGAAATATCGGTGCATTACTAAATTGTCGCTTACCTGAGGAAGCTCAGGGGTGGGTGAGAGAGAGAGAGAGAGAGAGATTACACTTTCTCAGAGCGTTCGTTTATCCATCGCGAGACGCAGAATGCGCACGTGAGCCGCTCGTGCGCGCGAGGACAATAGCGGCGCTGCTTTTCCAGCCGGTCGTTTATTGACCGCGCGCGCGTCTCCGGTTACCGGAGTCAGAGTCTTTTCACGCGCTCTGTAAAGGCTCATTTAGACCGGAGAGCTCGGTTGCGTAAGAAACTATGAGGTCCCACTTAACCCGTGCGTTCTGTTTTAGTGTGACCCATTTTCTTCCTTCCTTTGTTTCCTTTGAACAAATGATGTACACAACCTGCTATACTAATCTTCCTACAACCGGGGTTATATTTACTGTCCACTGAAACATTTTTTGATAACCCTGTAATATTTAAGGAGCAAATCAGATCTTGGTAATTGTTTAATTAACAATCTATTAATTGAGTCCATTATTTACTCGGATTAGTAAGAGTCAAAACTTGTTTTACCGAGCTGTTGAAATAGAACTGCTCGATACTTAATTTAGGGGGCGTGGTCAGCATCAAACAGGAAGTTAAAAATGACATAAGCTTTGGGTAAAGTGACAAACTTGTTATAAAAGATTAGAACGATTTGTGCCACTTGGTTAACATCAATCAAATGAAACTAGAGGAGGGAAAAGGACATTACATTCGTAGTCGCAAAGCTAAAATCACACTTATTTGCAATAAACAATGAAAAAAAAAATTAATTAGACTCACCTGTGTATAATATAATATGTTGTTCACATTATAGGTTATAATCAGAGTCATTTCATCCTGCGAGACACGACAGTGCTAAATACTAAAGAGGATATGAAGCCATTAATAAAAATTAATCACAAATTAATAACATTAATAATAATAATAGTTACTATATCACTCATCCTGTATTTCCTTAAAAAGTCATTAAATACGTGCACCCCAGGGACAATTACAGTACTCTGAAATGTTCATACCATTAATATACATGTTAAATATCACAGTACACTTGTTTGCTTGTATTTTCTCATTTGTAAGCTGGCTTTGGATAAAAGCGTGTGCTAAATGCATAAATGTAAAATGTAAATGTATACTCTATAACTGATGACAGGAATGTTGTCTGTGCAAAAGGGTTTAGCAGAGACCGAAATCCTCACACTGCCCTCTGGAACAGTTTTGTACATAAACAGCACACCATAAGAGTGTGTGTATATGAACACATTAGTTGGCTGCAATAGGGTCTCTTCCCCCTCCAGCATCTCCTGATCAAGTTTCTGCTCATCAATAAAACACAGACGAGCTCAGATTCCCAGATCCACTTACAGACACACACACACACACACAGTTGGCAGCCATCTTTGAGGCAGGGAACCCTTCACTGGACGCCAAGACCACACACACACACATATATATATATATATATATATATATACTTTCCATTACAAGTGGTGAACCTCAAACCCGATCCTCCCCGTCCAAGCATGTCCTGATGATCACTTGCACAATATACCAAGATATTTAAAATTCTTTAAACAAGAAAATAATCAGTACCTCTGATTGATTCTTTTACTATAACAGCATGCCCCCAAAGTGTTGTTTCCCTGAGCCACTTCGTAGCTAAACCTCAGCAGGTGACCGTTTTACCCCGACCCGCCTGCTGCTAATCCGACCATTTGAATACGAGAAACTGCGAGCACAGTGATTCCTTTTTATTTTACAGCATTCAAACATTGTGTTTAACAAGAAGCTGTGTGTGTGTGTGCGCACAAGAGCCACACAGACAAATGATGTAGAAAAACATGAATACATCTTGTTTCTGATCAAACACCCAGCAGAATTTACCGAAACGTTTCCAAAAACTAATAACAGCGAAAGTAAACAATTTAAATATTTGCAAAATAACTCATGTGTAAGTGCCCTTGTACATGAGAACAGTCCACTCTGAGGGTGTGTGTATGTGTGTGTGTTATTGGGCAGGCAGCGGGATGCCACGCGGGTCTGTGACCTGTCCCTCCTGCAGGTTTTTGACGAGTTGAGCGAGCCAGCGCTTCGTGGTTGTGTCGTCCTTCAGCACTTGTGCGAACGTCGTGTCCTTCAGCTGGTCTGGTAAACACTGACGAAGCGCTTCTCTCGCTCTAATAGAGAACAAAAAGAAAATCCCTTCAGTCACAAACGTACTCTGTCAACTGCGCAAGCATCTTAACGGCTCTTAATGAGTAATAAAACTTCTAGTAGTTTCTCTCATGGAATAACTGAACCCTCAAATTATAAATGCTAATTACAAATAAAGTGAAGGAGGCATGGCCTCTGTGTGTCAGTCCTAGTGAAGGAGGCGTGGCCTCTGTGTGTCAGTCCCAGTGAAGGAGGCGTGGCCTCTGTGTGTCAGTCCCCATGAAGGAGGCGTGGCCTCGGTGTGTCAGTTCCATGAAAGAGGTGTGGCCTCAGTGTGTCAGTCCCCATGAAGGAGGCGTGGCCTCAGTGTGTCAGTACCCGTGAAGGAGGCGTGGCCTCGGTGTGTCTATTAGGAACTATTAGAATGGGCCCGTATCAAATGTGGTTCAGGTACTGTTGGTCACCTGGAGTTATCGGAGAGCCGTAGATAACAGCGCACAACGTGCTTCAACAGTCGAGCTGACGGCTCTTTAGACAGCTGCAGCACCATCTTTCCCTGCAGCAGTCAACCAAACAGAAGACAGATACCAACATTACCACCAATAAAACAACCACCACAAACACATTCGGCTGATTTTGTGGAAGGGGGGGGGTCAAAAAAAGAGAAATTTGAACGTGTTCCGTTCTCACCAGGATCATGGCGACGTGAGAGAATCGCTCGTAAGTCTGGCAGATATAGGCCAGGCCCGTGTCATCCAGCAGGATCTTCTGCAAAATGAACGTCGCAACCTGCGGCAGCAAAACAATCACACATGATGGTAGTTATACCACACCGGTTAACGAGGAACCAGGGTTAATCATTTTACAATGAATAAATAGTATTAGCAGGGATGGTTTGTTTCAATCGTTAGCTACGGAGAGCGCAGGTACCGTTTTTGAGAGTTCGCTGCCCGTCTCCATGATCCGTAGGCACAGGGGAATGATCTCTGTCGTCAACAGGAAGTTAATCACTTCTTGTTCATCTGTCTTTACCAACGCTCCTACAGTACACACACACACACACACACACACACCAGCACCTGTTGTCACTTACATTATAGCAGCTATAAACAGTCGTTCCCTCACCATCCTCTCTTTATTCTCTCTATTGAAGTTAACAAGACGAAAACAAAACCACAGCTTGTTATGTTACAAAGAAACCGCAAAGAAGCGTAAACTCATGTCAGAAAACTTAGTACAAAGTGCTGAAACTGGAGACTCCTTCTGTAAAGGTTAAATAAATAAAATAAATTCCTCCTTACAGAATTTTTTTTTTAAAATTAAAATCCATTTATTGTCAGCCAAGCGTCCACTGTACAAGTCCCTACGAACGAGCTGTTACTATAGAAACCATGACGTATCAGAACAGCGCAATATTTATACACCTGTGATTTGCAGCTGCACTACTGGTCTAGAAGGTAATGGTTAAAGTGAAGTACCGATGACTCCAAGGCTGGTGAGGCGAAGATACTCAAATGGTCTTGTTTTACTGGCGGTGTGAAGAAACGGGTACAAGAACAGGGGGATGTGGGCCGCCAGGAACGCAGAACTGGGAAAAAAAATAGTTTGTGTATTACATTACAGCTATGGACGCTCTTGTCGTTCTCTCAGAACAATCACAAAATGGTGCCGTTTCCCAACGACAGACCGAGTCTTTACCGGATTGCTCAGTACACTAATCCATCTCTGCAATGTTGTTATCACAGGCTACGTGCAATACACATTCAGATCTCTCAGTGTGTTTTGATGGATCAATGGACATTGTAGTGAGTGTGTGTGCTGGTTACCGTGTCTCCACGTGCGAGGCCACACACTGCAGCAGCGCCAGGGCATTACACACCCTGTTGGACTGATGAGCCGTCAGGGTAGCGGGGTTAATCGAGGGGTAGATGTTCACGATTTCCTGTTCGGAAACACGGCACGCTAGTTAGGCTGCTAGACGCCACACACAGCATGCACTTGGGAGTCATTTGGGATCCGGTGTCAAATCCTTTATATAAATAAACCACAAGTAGTTTTGAGCAGTGCAATAAAAAGAGAGATTTAGAATCCACCCGCCTGCTCCCTAATGAAGTTTACTAAATAGGTAAATATGAATTTTTTTTTTTGCTATGTCCGCACGCATTAAGGATCCAGAGTCCCAAATATGTTCCGATCACACATAGTGCACTGCTTAGACATTAGACATTCCTAGACACTATATAGTGTGCACTTTTTGGGATAGATACTCAAAAAAGTAAGTAATGGATTTAACGATCCAGGAGAGAGACATTTTGGAATCTGTTATATTATATCCGAGCAGACTAAACAGGGTATGAAATAATGACCCTAACTAGTGCACTTCATATCCAAAAGGCGTTTGGAGCCTACACCCTATATACTTGTGATATATAGGGTGTATATGTAGCACACTACATACAATCGTACTTCATCCCGGGTTTTCCCTACCATAGAAAGGCTTAGGTGCAGCGGCCAAGTGTGTTTTTCTGGAGCGCCTTAAGCTGAGTGAACATAAACAGGCGTTTAGGCGAGATATCAGAATAAATGTAAAAATAACAGTGAGAGTTCTATGCACTGACAAAAAATATATATAAATAAAATTTTAAAAACCCCAGAGTGGTGGTCTGATCTCAAACAGAAAATTAAGCTGGAAAGAGGAACGACCTGCCAATCAACAATCAGTGTTTGTAGAAAGCCACTTCTCTCCAAAAAGAACATTCTGCGGTTTGCTAAAGATTATGTGAACAAACCAGAAGGCTGTTGGAAAAATGGTTTGTGCATGGATGAGACCAAAATAGAACTTTTTGGTTTAAATGAGAAGCGTTATGTTTGGAGAAAGGAAAAAACTGCATTCCAGCATAAGAACCTTATCGCTCCTGTGAAAAATGATAGTGGTAGTATCAATGTAAAAAACAACCAAAAAAAAAAGAACTTATAATAACTTACAATTTCCTTAGAATAATTTCAAACCACCCCCTCCAGAACCCAGACAGCATCTAAACCCTTCTGAAAACATAGCGAAAACTCTGCCTTCATCCGTATCCTCCGGGTGTACTACAAAGGTTACGTCATAACGACCCCTATACCCTATATTGCACTAGATTTCCCACAGGAAGTCAGCGAATTGTGGGTCAGAACCTGAAGGAGCGCGGCGATGGTGCCACACGAGTGCCAGAGCATGGGGGCTAGGTCAGTGACGGACTCGCGCTTCTTGCTGAGCTCGAGCAGGGCGTTCTCGCGGGTTTCCGGGCTCGACAGCTCGTTGATCCACTGGTAAATCTTCTCCCGATCCACCTGTGCCATCGTCGTGCTCACCGCCTGGAGGGAAGAACACACCTCACAATAAATAAACCCGCAACCAAATAGGCTGGAGTGGAACCAGCACCTCCCTCTAAAATGTGTGCAGCTCACTGGGTAAGGAGTATAAGGAGCTGGAAGTCTCCTGGAAAGGTAATGCAAACCACTAAATGTGGCTTTAAAATTTATTTATTTATCTTTACATAGACGTGCACGAGAAAGAGCATGAAATAGTCACTTAGGCACCCTATGTAGTGCACTTAGAATGTGCAAATTGGGATCCTGTCCAAGATAAGGTCATACTGGTTAACATATTAGTTACTAATCTTTCTAATTATACATAATTTCCTCTCTCTCTCTCTCTCTCTCTTATATATATATATATATATATATATATATAAACTGTATCTCGTGCAAACTTTCAAAACGTTAGTTAGCTAGACCGAAAATTATCATTAGCAACGCTAAGATTAAAGCTACAGTTTAGGCTAACTAAGTGGACGCCGTATAACAAATTCAGGCAAATTATTCCTATTTTAATCTACAATTCTTCCTTTAAAAACTTAAAAGCAAAAAAACAAACACACAAACAAACGTCTCGCGATGTATCAAGCTAGTTAGCTAGCTTTTATAGTTAGCTAATGCTAGCCAGCTAACACTAGACAGGCCCTGAGACCGATACAGTTGTTGAGAATAAAATGCTAATATAAGTTCAGTTTCCTCCGTGATACTCACCGCTCCCGTGGCCAGCATGTTGTGAACCGTTTTTAAACCGGACTCCAGCCGCGAACTCGCGCTTTTTCTTTCAAGTCCTCACTGGAAATTGCTGGAGTTTACATGGAGCTAGCTGCCGTGAGGAAAACAGCCCCTCGCGCAAGCGCCACACCGTTGACCTTTCACCCCCAGCGCGTCACCCTGCAGTGGCTTTTCAATATGGCGCTGCTTGTTGTTGAACGTTAGAAAAGGAAAGATTAGCTGCTGTTGCTAGCTAGAGCGATGTGCCAGCGTGTCCGCCATTTTGGAAAGGTCCGATGTCTATAATGAGCTGATGGCGTGATGGCGGTCTGTACAGATAACATCCGCTGTAACTCACTGCAACTGTGAAAGTCGACATTTAGATTAAGCATAATTCGTGGAAACATGTCATTAAGACAGTATTAGGTAGCTGCATGCACGCATTTGAACATAAATGGTCACAGAAAGTTATAGCAACAAGTGATAGATTTGGGGAAAGTTTTACTTTATAAGTTATAGAACATTGAATATAAGTTTTAGTGCTATAAACAGCACACACGCATAGAAAAGAAAAGAAAAGATTAGCCGCTGTGTCTATCCATATAACCATTTTCTATACTGCTTATTCTACAGGATCGTAGGTAACCCGGAGCCTATCCCAGGGAGCATGGGGCACAAAGTGAGGTACACCAATCCATCAAAGTGTACACTCACACATACATTCACACACCCATTCATACACTACGGAGACTTTGGATATGCCAATCAGCCTACCATGCGTGTCTTTGGATTGGGGAGGAAACCGGAGTACCCAGAGGAAACCCCCACAGCACGGGGAGAACATGCAAACTCCGCACACACAGGAATGTGTGTTAAAGAGTGGCAGGAATCGACCCCCCAACCCTGGAGGTGTGAGGCAAACGAGCTAACCCACTAAGCCACTGTGCGCCTGCCACTGTGTCTAGCTAAAGCGATATATATCAACATGTCCGCCATTTTGAAAAGGTCCAATGTTTATAATAAGCTTAATGAAGTCTATGCAGTGATGTAAAATCCATCGTAACTTATAAATATATAACTATATAACTATATAACTATATATATATATATATATATATATATATATATAGCCTGTTTTGTCTCAGGAGAAAAAATCCTTCATCATTGTTTAGGAGAAACTCGAGAGATAATGAGATCTGTCAAGATCACACTGTCAAGAAGCCCAGCTTATGCAGAAGGCAATGCGATCTGATATCTTTTTCTTCTCAAATCAGTAGAAATTGTTTATAAGCGGGGTTCCCCATGTTCCCCACGCCTCGTGTAACTACGGTGTAATAAAAATGAGGCGGTGTAAAGTCAGTGTGGTCCCTAAACATCTTCACCAGGCTGAAATGTTGCTCCAAAAAAAAAAAAACAACAACCCAAAAACACCCCGCCCCCTCCCCTCCCCCCATCACTCATTAACCACCACAGCAGAGGCCCTGTTTGCTTTCAGGGATGTGATGCAACACTTCGGGGAGATTAAAGAGTCATTTATTAATCCGTTTGAAGATCAGAGGTCTCAGAACACGGTTCACAAAAGGGATGTTTGTATAGACAAGTTGTTCATAAAAGAGTTCTAGTTTGGGGAAAACTGCGTTATAGGGTTCTATATAGAGCTGAAGCCCCTTAAGAGGTTCTAGTTATGCTAATGCTAAACTTCCTATTTAATAATTGAAAACATTATCTATTATGAAATATATAATTACAGCTGTTATAATTACAGACACTTCATCTAATTTGGGTTTAGACTGTGTGTGTGTGTGTGTGTGTGTGTGTGTGTGTGTGTGTGTAAATGAGTGTGATACAGTGACAGTGTGTGATCTGTACTGACAAGCCAATCATTGCAGAAGGAGTTAATGATTCCTGAGGGACCCTGAACACTTTACTGAAAGAGAAACCCTATAAAGCCACTGTGTGTGTGTGTGAGAAGCTCAGTCTGAGTGCAGCCATGGCCAAGCTGGTGGAGTGTGTGCCCAATTTCTCCGAGGGACGAAATAAAGAGGTAAAATCACACGACAGAGTGTTAGATGAAGGTTATCGATAAGTGCAATGTTTCAGATGTTAAAATTATCACCATGACAGAATTTGGTTAAAAAAATTTTTTTTTGTAAAATTACACACATACTCTTTGGTAAATTCCAGAAATCTGTCATGTTATTTAAACTACAGAAAGAAGATGTGCATTGTGCATAAACAGGACTACATTGGGAATAAAATAGCCATTATTCCATAAATGAATCAGTACCCTACACCCTATGTAGTACGCATGCAGCAAGTACTCATTTGGGATTTAGCACCCTATGTAGGCTACAGAAAGTGCACTAAACACTATGTAGTGCTTTTTATTGTTAATACAAAGTGTAAGAATTTTATATTTTATTCCCTATGCAGTGCAACAGGAAAACTGTTCATGAAGAGATTACTTTTTTGATGTAGAATAATTGAATAATAATAATAATAATAATAATAATAATAATTATGGTTCTTGCTTGTGGCTCCCATTCCATGGATTTGAACTCACAACCCTCTGGTCAGTAGAGCAAGAACCTAAAGTTTACCCTGTGGTTCTCCTGTGTGTTGTATGTTCCTCTGTTCCTCCTATGCAGGTGATTAAGGCCATCGCCGACGCCGTTTCTGCTACAGAGGGCTGCAGCGTGCTGGACGTGGACCCTGGAGCCTCCACAAACCGTACCGTGTACACGTTCGTGGGTTCTCCTCAGGCCGTGGTGGAGGGAGCGCTGAACGCTGCACATGCTGCTTTCAACCTTATCGACATGACCAAGCACAAGGGTGAGTACACACACACACACACACACACACACACACACGCATACACACATGCTACCAAAGAGTCTGAGCTGTACAAGTGTGTTTGTTGTAGGCGAGCACCCGCGGAGCGGCGCTATGGACGTGTGTCCCTTCATCCCAGTGCAGAACACCAGCATGGAGGAGTGTGTGACCTGCGCTAACGAGTTTGGGAGGAGATTAGCGGAGATGCTGCATGTACCAGGTGAGATGGAGATCAGCTCTGATACCCAACAGGTGTGTAATAGATGAGTGTAAGACTAAATCTCTCTCGCTCTTTCTCTCGCTCAGTGTACCTGTACGGAGAGGCGGCAAGGAGTGAAAGCAGGCGCTCTCTGCCGTCTATCCGTGCGGGAGAGTATGAAGCTTTACTGGAGAAGGTGAGGCTTCAGTCATCTCGATTATCATAACCGATAATCTCGATATGAGATTATCGGTTATGTGATATAATCGCAATATTGCATCTGCACCTTATTGAGACTGTATCTAATAAAGAGCTGGAGAGTGTAATGATACTGTATAATATGGATAGCATGATGAATTACATCACTATATATATACACATTATATATATATATATACATACACACACACATTATATAGAAAATTCAACATGACAGTTGAGAACGCATTTATTATCTTTATTCCCGCAGCTGAAGAAGAGCGAGTGGGCTCCAGATTTCGGTCCGGCCACGTTTGTCCCTTCGTGGGGCGCAACAGTCACCGGAGCTCGGAAATTCCTCATCGCTTACAACGTGAACCTGCTGAGCACCAAGGAACAAGCTCACCGAATCGCTCTGGACATCCGGGAGCAGGGCAGGGGCAAAGGACAGGTACGTTACACATTTACATGAAAGTTGCACAGAAATGCCTACACTCATCGAGAAATCCAGATTCTATGAATATGCAAATTCGATAACTTTAAACATCCCTCTTCCTCTGAGTTTGCATACCGGGACACGATTGGCTCTTATATTTTATGACTCAATAACGCTTGCCCTTCACAGTACAAGTCTGCTACTAAATCAGAGTCATTATAGAAGAACCTTTTTTTTTTTTTTTTACACTTTGACTGTTCTGTTCACACATAAAAGTTAATTTAATAATAATTTTTTTTATTACCCGTTTTATTTTTCCATTAGCCTATTAAAATATCAGGCAATAACAGAAAAAATATGACACTAAGAAGTAACTGATTAAACAAACAAAGAAAGAAAACCGGTTTGTCAAAAAGTCCATTTCCAAAAAAATAACAAGGTTATGATTTGAATAGAATATGATGACATAGCCTTGTTGTTTGCCCAAAGCTAAACTGGTGGCTGTAAGCTTCCCTGACTCCATCACTAGATGTTAGAATCATCAGAAGGACTCAAAACCCTCCACAGCAGGTGTGTTTGCGTTGCTTTAGCCAGGGCTGCTGAAGAAGGTGCAGGGGATGGGCTGGTACCTGGACGAGGCTAACCTAGCTCAGGTGTCCACCAACATCCTGGACTTCGAGGTCACTCCTCTCCACACCGTCTACGAGGAAATCTGCAGAGACGCGAGGGTGAGGCAGTGATTATAAATCAGAATATAAATCAGATTCAGCTTCATTACTGATCCAGTCTGAATCAGTGTAATCACTGAATCAATGTTAATCAGATTTCAGATTCATTAATCGGATTCAGACTGGATCAGTAATCACTGATTCAGTGTGAATCAGATTCATTACTGATCCAGTCTGAATCAGATTCATATTAATCACTGATTCAGCATGAATCAGATTCATTACTAATCCAGTCTGAATCAGATTCATATTAATCACTGATTCAGCATGAATCAGATTCATTACTGATCCAGTCTGAATCAGATTCATATTAATCACTGATTCAGCATGAATCGGATTCATTACTGATCCAGTCTGAATCAGATTCTGATTAATTACTGATCCAGGCTGAATCAGATTCTGATTAATTACTGATACGGTCTGAATCAGATTCAGAATAATTTCTGATCCTGTCTGAATCAGATTCTGATTAATTACTGATACGGTCTGAATCAGATTCAGATTAATTTCTGATCCGGTCTGAATCAGTTTAATCACTGATTCAGTGTGAATCAGATTTGTAACCGAACCAGTCTGAATCAGATTATTCACTGATTCAGCATGAATCAGATTCAGATTTATTACGGATCCAGTCTGAACCAGATTAATTACTGATCCAGTCTGAATGAAATTAATGACTGATTCAGTGTGACTCAGACTCAGATTCATTACTCAAGCAGTCTGAATCAGATTCAGATTTAATACACTGTGAATCAGATTTATTACATATTTATTATTGATTTATTGTGATTCAGATTTATTTCTGATTTATTATGAATCAGGTTTACGGCTGCTCAAATACAAGCTGGATTCATATTTCTCTTTCTCTGTGTGAATCAGATTCAGCTTTATTACTGATTCGGTGTGAAATTCGGATAGATTCAGATTCATTAGTGTGCGCGTGTGTATTTTTGCATTCAGGAGTTGAACCTGTCGGTGGTCGGATCTCAGATTGTCGGTCTGATTCCTCTGAAAGCAGTGCTGGACTGTGCAGAGTATTACATCCGGAAAGAGAAACTCTTCATCTTAGAAGAGGAGCACAAAGTGCGTCTGGTGAGTGTCATGATCCGGATCAGATCATGTCGTATTAGCAGGTGGTTTACGTATACCAGTAACACTGTAGTGTTTGTTTCCTCTGTGTGTGTGTGTGTGTGTGTGTTTGTGTGTGTGTGTGAGCTCAGGTCATTAGTAAACTGGGTTTGGACTCTCTGGGGCCGTTTGTTCCTAAAGAGAGAATCATAGAGTGAGTCTGCACATTTAACACACGTTATTTTGTTATATTTAGATATAAATGAAAGGTTTACTGGTTTATAAACGCTGCTGCACTGCTGCGTTCGGATTGGTCGACTCTGTGTACAGGTACATGGTAGAAGCCGATCAGAAGGAGGGACAGCTGGCATCTCTTTCTCTGCGCCAGTTTGTCCGAAGCGTCGGTGCTCGAACCCCGGCGCCTGGAGGGGGCTCTGTTTCTGCAGCGATCGCTGCCATGGTAACAAGACCTGCCATCCCATAATCTACATGGAAAGCGTGTGAAAGTGTAAAATTGAGCTTTTGTTTAAACGAAAGTCTCTCTGTCTCTCTCTTCCTTTTCACTGCTCACACTTCTCTCTTTGCTTTATATCATTCTCTCTCTCCCATCTCGGTCACTCTCTCTTCCTCCTTTCCGCTCTTTCTTTCCCGAATGACTCTATCGCTCCTTCATTCTCTCCCCACCTCTCATCTCTTTCTTTCCTTTCACCCCCTCATTCTCCTCTTTTTAATCCCTTTTTCTTTGTCCCTCTTTCTTTCACCCCTCTCTCTTCACATCTCTCTCGTCGCTTTCACTTTCTCCTTTTCTTCGTCTCTCCCATGCGCCTGTTCTTTTCCTCCTTTCTGTTCTGCTCTCTCTTCTCCCTCATTCTCTTTTTCTTTCTCTTCTCCCACTTTCTATTTCTTCCTCTCTCTTTCTCCCTCTTCCACCTTCTCCCTGGTTCTCTTTCTCTTTTGCGTCTTTCCATCTTCTCCATTCCTCTCCCACTTTCTCCTCTGCTTCTCTCCCTCTTTACCTTTCTCCCTCTTTCCCCTCTGTGGTCCTCCTTTCCCGCTTCTCACTGTTTCGAAGTCTCCCTTTTTCTCTCCTCCTTCTTTTCCTTTCTGTCTTTTCCTTCACCTTTCTCTTCTCCCTTGTTCTCCTCTTTTCCCTTTTGCGTCTTCTCCCTCTTCTTTCCCTTTCTCTCATCTCCTGCTTGCCCCTTCTCCTTCTGGCCCCCCATTCCTCTCTTTTTCCTCTCCCTCACCGTCTTTCTCTCTCCCGGTGTGTGTGTGTGTGTGTGTGTGTGTGTGTCAGGGTGCGGCTCTGGGCTGTATGGTGGGACAGATGACATACGGTAAGAAGCAGTTCGAGGCGTTGGATGGTGTGATGCGGAGACTCATCCCTCCTTTCCACCAGGCCATGGACGAGCTGCTGCTAATCGTAGATGCTGATTCTACTGCCTTCAACAGCTACATGGTACACACACACACACACACACACACACACACACATGAACATTGTGAAAGTTTATTACACTGTAATTAATACTTAATAGTGTATTAATGCTTTTAAGGCTGCCCTGAAAATGCCCAAAAGCACAGCGGAGGAAATTCAGAGGTATGAGAACAGACTCCATCTCATCGTTTATTGGATCATTAGAAACATAATAATGATTAATAATGAACGCTTTAACACGCCAGACCTGTTACAGTTTATTCTCAATGATATGTGGACTTTTTCGTGATTAAAAAAAACAAACAAAAAACAACCTCTGGTAGTTTTCATTAAGAGTGCCAATCATTTTGAAAGCCAGACAGACAGACAGAAAGAGAGAGAGAGATAGACAGAGAGTGTGCGTGTGTGTGCGTGTGTGTGGTCAGGAGAGACGAGGCCATGCAGGACGGACTGAAGAAAGCAGTCAGTGTACCCATGTCTCTGGCTGAGAGAGTGATGCTGCTGTGGCCGGTGCTGAAGGAGCTGGTGACGTACGGCAACCTGGCCTGCAAATCAGACGTCCAGGTGAGAGAGAGAGAGAGAGAGAGAGAGAGAGAGAGAGAGAGAAAGAGAGTGTAACAGAACTAGAGAGACAATATGGGGGAAAGTGAGGAAAATAAGACATAAAGGAAGAGAGACAGGGAAGATAGAGAGGGGATGAAGAGAAGAATAGAGGGATAGAGAAAGGACAGAATGCAAGTGAAAAAAAAGAAAGAAGAGAAAAATACGGAAAGCGCTAAAGAGAACCAGAGAGAGAGAGACTGAAATAGAGACACAGACAGGGGGATGGGACAGACAAGAGGGATGGAAAACGTGCGCAAGAGAAAGTGAAAAAGAAGAAAAGAGCTAAACGTGGACAGAGAGAGAGAGAGAGAGAAGCGGGATAAAAAGTTAAGAAAAAACAAAGAGCAAGAGAGAATAAATAAACTGAGTAAAAGAGAGAGAGAGAGAGAGAACAGAAGAAAGAAGAGCAAAGAGAGAGAGAAAAGAAAAGAGAGGGCATGGAAGAAAGAGAGGGGGAAAATAGTAAATGACTGAAAGAAAAAACGAAAGAGGAAGCATGAAAGAGAAAAATGAAGTGAGAGTGAAAGATTAGGAGATAGAAAAGGAAAAAGGAAAATGATGGAAGAAAAGACAGATAAATGTAAAAGTAGAGATAAAGAGAGAGGGAGAGAAAAGAGCAGAGACGTGTACAGTGCATCCGGGAAGTATTCACAGCGCTTCACTTTCCCCACAGTTTGTTATGTTACAGCCTTATTCCCAAATGGATTCAGTTCATTATTCTCCTCAAAATTCTACAAACAATACCCCGTAATGACGACGTGAAAGAAGTTTGTTTGAAATCTTTGCAAATGTATTAAAAAATAAAAAAATAAAAAAAAGCACATGTACATAAGTATTCACAGCCTTTGCTCAGTACTTTGTTGAAGCACCTCTGGCACCAATTACAGCCTCAAGTCTTTTTGAGAATGATGCTACAAGCTTGGCACACCTGTTTTTGGGTCTCCTATTCTTCTTTGCAGGACCTCTCAAGCTCCATCGGGTTGGATGGGGAGCGTCGGTGCACAGCCATTTTCAGATCTCTCTAGAGATGTTCAATCGGGTTCAAGTCTGGGCTCTGGCTGGGTCACTCAAGGACATTCACAGAGTTGTCCTTTGTTATCTTGGCTGTGTGCTTAGGGTCGTTGTCCTGTTGGAAGATGAACCTTCGCCCCAGTCTGAGGTCCAGAGCGCTCTGGAGCAGGTTTTCATCGAGGATGTCTCTGTACATTGCTGCATTCATCTTTCCCTCGATCCTGACTAGTCTCCCAGTTCCCGCCGCTGAAAAACATCCCCACAGCATGATGCTGCCACCACCATGCTTCACTGTAGGGATGGCATTGGCCTGGTGATGAGTGGTGCCTGGTTTCCTCCAGACATGACGCTTGCCATTCAGGCCAAAGAGTCCAATCTTTGTTTCTCATGGTCTGTGAGTCCTTCAGGTGCCTTTTGGCAAACTCCAGGTGGGCTGTCATGTGCATTTTACTGAGGAGTGGCTTCCGTCTGGCCACTCTACCATACAGGCCTGATTGGTGGAGTGCTACAGAGATGGTTGTTCTTCTGGAAGGTTCTCCTCTCTCCACAGAGACACAGAGTGACCATCGGGTTTTTGGTCACCTCCTTGACTAAGGCCCTTCTCCCCCGATCGCTCAGTTTGGCCGGCGGCCAGCTCTAGAAAGAGTCCTGCTGGTTCCAAACTTCTTCCATTTACGGATGATGGAACCCACTGTGCTCATTGGGACCGTCAATGCTGCAGAAATGTTTCTGTACCCTTCCCCAGATCTGTGCCTCCATACAATCCTGTCTCAGAGGTCTCCAGACAACTCCTTGGTCTTCATGGCTTGGTTTGTGCTCTGACATGCATTGTTAACTGTGGGACCTTATATAGACAGGTGTGTGCCTTTCCAAATCATGTCCAATCAACTGAATTTACCACAGGTCCAGCTGTGGTAAATTCAGTTGATTGGACATGATTTGAGAGAGGGGATGAAGAGAAGAATAGAGGGATAGAGAAAGGACAGAATGCAAGTGAAAAAAAGAAAGAAAAGAAAAATACGGAAAGCGCTAAAGAGAACCAGAGAGAGAGAGACTGAAATAGAGACACAGACAGGGGGATGGGACAGACAAGAGGGATGGAAAACGTGCGCAAGAGAAAGTGAAAAAGAAGAAAAGAGCTAAACGTGGACAGAGAGAGAGAGAGAGAGAGAGAGAGAGAGAGAAGCGGGATAAAAAGTTAAGAAAAAACAAAGAGCAAGAGAGAATAAATAAACTGAGTAAAAGAGAGAGAGAGAGAGAGAACAGAAGCTGGACTCCAATCGAGTTGTAGAAACATCTCAAGGATGATCAGTGGAAACAGGACGCACCTGAGCTCAATTTTGAGTGTCATGGCAAAGGCTGTGAATACTTATGTACATGTGCTTTTTTTTGGTTTTTATTTTTTAATACATTTGCAAAGATTTCAAACAAACTTCTTTCACGTCGTCATTACGGGGTATTGTTTGTAGAATTTTGAGGAGAATAATGAACTGAATCCATTTGGGAATAAGGCTGTAACATAACAAACTGTGGGGAAAGTGAAGCGCTGTGAATACTTTCCGGATGCACTGTATGTGTATCTGTTTCTGATGATTGGTTAAGGTTCTGTTTGTAATGTGTGTGTGTGTGTACGTGTGTGTGTACAGGTAGCAACTAAAGCTCTGGAGACGGCCGTGTTTGGTGCTTATTACAACGTCATCATCAACCTGAAAGACATCACCGATGAGACATTCAAGAGCACCGTGAGTTACAGAACAACATTTACTACACACACACACACAGCTAAACACTGTGTTCTGATTGGTCAGAAGCTGTTGATTCATTCTCTAGAACAGAAGCAGCTTTATGTTAATGTGCTCCTTTTAATACTTTATGGTTTCTATAGTAACAGCTCATTCACAGGGACTTGTTACCTGCTCCATCACACCACCCTGTCATTGATTCATTTCCCGTAAGTGCACCACACACACTGCTTTATTCCTGTTGTGTAACTGTGTGTGTGTGTGTGTGTGTGTGCTTGGTTTCAGATGGAGGAGAGAGCATCTGCGCTGCTAAAGCAGGCCACTGAGAGTGTTAATGAAGTGCTGGATGCTGCCAGCAAACGCCACTGAACACACACACACACACACACACACACACACACACACACACATACACACACACACACACACAGCAAATGAGTATTTAATCTCCAAAGTTCAGCATTATAGTAAACACACTAACAGACACCTGTAGAGATTCAGAGCTCATTCTGAGACACAACACACACACACACACACACACATACACACACACACACGGGAGCATGAAGGAGGGAAGTGTGTGTATCAGGACCTGGCTGAAACACACACAGTTGTTGTATGGATGGCGTGGGTATAATTCTCTAACAGACACACAGCACTGTTCCACTTCATGATCATTAATCATTTGTGCCTCAGGCTGTAAACACAATATTTAATAAAAATCATTTAACACTCGGAGTCTGATTTCTGTACCGAGTCTGATCTAGCCTTATAATAAACACACTGCAGCCTTACAGTACACTCAATGTCCATCAGTAACCATGGCAACCAGGTACTGGGGAGCAGAGACCGCCTAGTGAGCAGGTAAGGAACTGCAGGGGGCTGCTGTGACAGTATTTCTGATCCAGTTCAAAAGTTTACACACCCTTATAATAAAAATAAAAATAAAAAGCCACGATGGTAAAATGTATTTTCATTCAAACACCAGAGGGGGGTGTAAACTTTTCCGGGTTGTTGAACAGACAGACAGACAGACAAGACAAATCAACAGACAGACAGATCATTAAACAGACAGTCACAGAGACCAATAGATAGACAGACAGGCAGTCAGATAAATAGAGACAGACAGATAATTAAACAGACAGACACAGAGACCAACAGACAGACAGGCAGTCAGATAAATAGAGACAAACAGATCATTAAAAAGACAGACAGACAGATGTATAATTAGACAGACAGACAGATGTTAGGTAACTCCCCCTCCCTGCTCGGTGTGATTTTAGATCAGTGTGTCCCGGAGCCAATCCTGAGTGATGCACACAGCAGGGTGTCTCGGTATAAAACCCGCGCGCCGCTTAACGGAGACGCTCAGATGCGACGTGTTTCCTGCCCTCAGAAAAACGGAAGAACAAAGGGTCCGCGCGCGCGCGCCCCCTTAACATCCCGGACCATGCTTCTCATCATTTTCCTGATCAGTGTGTTAAGTGTACTGGGACCGGAGGGTCAGAGCCCGAGCGCGACGCTGCGCCCCCCGGTGACCAAGGACAGCGGCCAGTGCTCGGCCGCGTGCGAGTCCCGTCAGCAGAGTAAGCTGGTGCGTCTGTACTCCATCCACTCGCAGGTCCTGAGCGCGCTGCGCCTCGAGCGCGCGCCGAACCTCACCCGGGACGCCGCGCGGCAGATCGTGCCCAAAGCTCCGCCGCTGCTCGAGCTTCTCAGCCGGTACGAGAGGCACAATGGCAGCACGGGGGAGGATTACGAGGAGGCGGAGGAGCGCGAGGAAGCCAGCACCGAGACCATCATCACCATGGCGACGGAACGTAAGCGCACTTGATGCAATTCATATGAAATGAATAAGCCACTGCTGCACACTGGCTTCAGATGTTCTGGAGGAACCAACAACTTCAGCTTCTGTATACTGTAGTGCTGCACTGTAGCCACAAAGCTAATGGAGCTAACAGTAATGGAAGTTTTATTAGCATCAAGCAGAAACTGGCACTAGCTCATAAACATTCATAAAGTAGCTAGCTATACAGAACACTTTCAATACGAATACATCTAATCTTGTCTGTTAAACCACTCGGATCAGTTTCCAGTTTTGTGCAAAAGTTTACAACCCCCTCTGGTGTTTGAGTGAAAAAAAACAAACAAAAGCCATGATGTATTAATAAAATGTATTTTATTTTGTTATAAGGATGTGTAAACTTTTGAACTGGATCAGAAATACCGTCACAGCTAAAGATCACGAAAAATGTATTAAAACGAACGGTAGACGACAAAAGAAAGTCAAAACGCAGTATTTTCATTAAAGCGGTTTCTCCTGGTTTCAGCGCAAAGCACGTCTCAGGCCAACTCCGTGCCACGCTGCTGTTTGTTCTCGCTCAGCCCGAAGATTTTGCCAGACAACATCGTGAAGGCGCAGCTGTGGATCCACCTGCGTCTGGGCAAAGAGGCCACGACCGTCTTCATGCAGATCTCACTCTTGCAGCCGTCCTTCTACAGCAACCCCCGACCCAAAATCCTCTCTCTAAAGATCGACGCCGATGCCCAGACCAACCCGTGGCAGAGCGTCGACATGAAACAGCTGCTGCAGGCATGGCTCAAGCAGCCTGAGAGTAACTTCGGCATCGAGATCAAGGCCTTCGACAGCCTGGGGAAAGACTTGGCCGTGACGTCCGCTGAATCTGGGGAAGAAGGGCTGGTAAGCGAATTTCATTAACATCTCCGTTACATAGATCTTTCTTTACGTTAAAACTAGCGTTACTTCGTGACAAACCACGGATGTTAGCTTTAGTTTGAAAATTAGCTAGCTTTAGTCTAAATTATTTAGCTAGCTGCATGTTCAGAAGGATAACTAGCTTGTCTTTTGTCATACCTTATCTGCCGAGCTTATGCCTTGGTAGCGTTTATAACTCTCTGAAGAAATGTTGCATGTCACCTCTTTCTCCTTTTGAATCCTATTTTCGCAGCAACCGTTCCTAGAGGTCAAAATCACCGAGGCGCCGAAGCGCTCCAGACGAGAAACCGGCCTCGACTGCAACGAGCTCTCTTCAGAATCCCGCTGCTGCCGTTACCCGCTCACTGTAGACTTCGAGGACTTTGGTTGGGACTGGATCATTGCGCCCAAGCGGTACAAGGCTAACTACTGCTCGGGCGAGTGCGAGCAGGTCCACGCGCAGAAGTTCCCGCACAGGCACCTGGTGAACAAGGCGAACCCGCGAGGTACGGCCGGACCCTGCTGCACGCCCACCAAAATGTCCCCCATCAACATGCTCTACTTCAACCACCGAGAGCAGATCATCTACGGGAAGATCCCTTCTATGGTCGTGGATCTCTGTGGCTGCAACTGAGATTCGCCATCGCGCCGGGATTCCCGCTTCCCGTCTCTGCCGACACGCTGCATACAAAACCCCCACTTCCGATAGAAAGTAAGGCTTCGTTGGGAACATAGAGGAATTCTGCTTCATCTCCATCACAGTACCATTGACCTGCTCATTAACGCATTTTTCTGATTACAGCAACATTTAATGATGTGGAATATCTGCAAAACAACTCGGTTCCTGTTCTCACTTGCGTATAATTACTTACGCCATTTTTTCTCTCATGAAGTTAATAAGGCAAAAAAAAAAAAAGCGTAAATTCCTCTGTCCTGAAGATGTCGGAAAACGTAAAAGTTACAGCTTTACCTCCGACTGTTACGAAGCGCTGACACTGGAGACTCCTTCCGTCAACGTTCATGTTAATAAACGTCTCCTTACGTTAAGAATTAACAATTTTTAAAAATCCGTTGATGTTGAGCGTCCGTTGTACAAGTCCCTGCAAGTGATCCGTTACTATAGAAACGATAACGTCTTTGGTTTTCTTTGGTATGTCCTGTTGGAAGTTGGAAATTTATGAGTGTTATAATAGTGACGAGTATTAGTTGAACGCAGCATTAACACTTCCGCTCGGTGCCGATGTAACATTATCATAGCAGCACCATTGAGGCAAGTAATAAAACATGCAAAAGAAAATTATAGCAACATTAACAGGACAAAAAAAACCTTATCTTTATTCTTTAAAGTGTTTTAGATGTGGTAAGCACATAAGATAACGATGTTTACTACATTAATGCGCTTTTTTGTTGTTTTTTGTAGAATTTTACGAATTTATGGGTTTTTATGATTTATAAGCGAATATAAATAATGAGCTGTGTCTTAAAAGAAAAATGCAATTCATTAAAACAAATCTGAGCAATCGATACAATACCACCGGAACATTTAGGGTTGTGTTTAAAAGTTTGTGAACCCTTTAGAATTTTTTTATATATCTGCATAAATATGCATTTATCATAAATAAACGTCATCAGATTTTGAAGTCCTAAAAGTAGATAAAGAGAACCCAGTTAAACAAATATACACATATCTGTAAGTGGCAAAAGTATGTGAACATCTTGGATTTGCAGTTCATTTGAAGGTGAAATTAGAAGTCAGGTGTTTTCAGTCGATGGGATGACGATCAGGTGAGAGTGAGTGAGCGTCCTGTTTTATTTAAAGAACAGAGAGCTCTCAGAGTCTGGTCTTCACAACACATGTTTGTGGAAGTGTGGAAATGTATCATGGCACGAACAAAGGAGATTTCTGTGGACCACAGAAAAAGAGTTGTTGATACTCATCAGGCTGGAGAAGCTTACAAAACCATCTCTAAAGAGTTTGGACTCCACCAATCGACAGTCAGACAGATTGTTGGTCTCCACTCCTGGGGAGGGAACAATGGTGTCGAATTTCCTCCATTTGTACACAAAGATCACTCAAGAGCAAGACTTGTAATGGTCCACAGGGTCACAATGGAACCCAGGGTAACTTCTAAGCAACTAAAGGCCTCTCTCACATTGGCTAATGTTAATGTTCATGAGTCCACCATCAGGAGAACTCTGAACAACAATGGTGTACATGGCAGGGTTGCAAGGAGAAAGCCTCTGCTCTCCAAAAAGAACATTGCTGTCCATCTGTAATTTGCTAAAGATCACATGGACAAGCCAGAATGCTATTGGAAAAATATTATGTGGACGGATGAGACTAAAATAGAAATTTTTGGTTTAGAGATGAGAAGCATTATGTTTGGAGAAAGGAAAACACTGCATTCCAGCACAAGAACCTTATCCCATCTGTGAAACATGGTGGTGGTAGTATCATGGTTTGGGTCTGTTTTGCTGCATCTGGGCCAGGAGGACTCGCCATCATTGATGGAACAGTGAATTTTGAATGATACCAGCGCTTTCTAAAGGAAAATGTCAGGACATGTGTCCATGATCTGAATCTGGAAAGAAAGTAGGTGATGTAGCAAGACCGTTACCACCATAAACATACGAGTCGTTCTAACAAAGAACGGTTAAGGAAGAATAAAGTTAATGTTCTGGAATGGCCAAGTCAAAGTCCTGACTTTAATCCAATAGAAATGTTATGGAAAGACCTGAAGCAAGCAGTTCATGTGAGGAAACCCACCAACAACCCAGGGTTGAAGCTGTTCTGTACTGAGGAACGGGCTAAAATTTCTCCAAGCCGATGTGCAGGACTGATCAACAGTTACTCCAAACGTTTATATGCAGTTATTGCTGCAGAAGGGGCTCACACCACATACTGAAAGCAAAGGTGCACATACTTTTACCCCTCATAGATATGTAATATTGGATCATTTACCTCAGTAAATAAATGACCAAGTATAATATTTTTTGTCTCAAATGTTTAATTGGGTTCTATTTATCTCTTTTTAGGACTTCTGATGATGGAAATCTGATGATGTTTTAGGTCATGTTTATGCAGATATATAGAAAATTCTAAAGGGTTCACAAACTTTCAAGCACCACTGTATATAACGAACTTTCGTAGGTGGTCATTCCAGTGTTATTACAATCATAAGTACAGCATTAGACTGGATATTATTTAAAATACGAGTTTGTGGGATTAGGAGTCGTGTTTATGACGAGTGAGAGTGGCTGTGTAAAAGCCACTGGCGAGTTGTTGACGTGAATTGAATTGTTTTATAACCTAAAAGCACTTTGTCCTTTGCTAACCCCGACACAACATCCCTGCTGACCCTGCCTCGGGCATGTGGAGCTGATTACAGCTCTTTAGAGAAATAAACAATCTTGATTCGAGCTTACTTCACTTGCACACAGCATCCTGCCGGGATGATAAAACAGCGAATTCCCTGCCCTCAGCTTGACGACAGAGAGAGTACAGGCAGATGGTCCTGTTCTTTGCTCCGTTAAAGGCGTACTGCACCACAAATGTGCCGTTAGCACAGTTAGTTGAATAACTTTATTCGTTGTTAGCAAAGAATCACAAAAAAGAAAGCCCCAAGATGAAAAGATACACAGCTAATAGTGAATAAAAAGTGACGTTAGCCCAGTTTATTGGTTATTAGCAAAGTTAGCATTTCGAAAGGTTTAAAACACCCAAACGTGTCTGATAAGTTAGCCGAGATGGCGCAATTAACTAAACAATGGCAACCTATCTAGGTATGACTATGAATTTATTATTAAAAACGTTAGAATCTGGGCGAGAAATCAATCCAACAGGGCTAATAATGAATAAGAGATGAAGTTAGCACTGTTATCAGAGTCAAAATCATGAATCGTGCTACTTTTCCCAAAGTCTCCATTGGTTATTAGAAACGTTCGCATTTTTGGGGACGAATTATCCCGGTCAGTAGATAAAAGAAATCATAAAATTTGCCGTTAGCACAGTTAGCGCAATGCTGAATAAAGCTAGCAAATCTAGACTATCAAGACTACATTCATTATTAGCGAAGAACGAGAAGGAATTTAGCATAGTAACAGCTCTCTGTAAGAATTTATTCATGATAAAGTAATATCCCTTTCATATAGGAGAAGAAAGCTCTCAAAACCACAAATAACTAATAGTTTAAAAAAAAGGGGGTGGGGGGAGTACAATTTTGAATAAGGCTAACCTTGTATGTACTTCAGACTCCACTGATTATTAGCTATTAACAAAGCTAACATTTTTTTTGTGTGTGTGTGTGTGTGGGGGGGGGGGGTGTTTCTATTGGAGAACTGAGAGAAAGTGTATAAACCTTGTATAAAACTGAAAGTAGCACAGTTAGCATTACCGTTAGCATTTGTGTAGCATTCTTCTTTATCAAGTCGTGTCAGATACTGAGCAGCGAGTTATCAATAGCTCATAAACGATAAGTCGGGCTGTGTGGCATCCTGATATTCTGTCAGTGAAAGGAGTGTTACACAGTTCACGTGGCTAACGTCAAATAAAGAGTTAGCGCAGCTCAACAATGCTCAGTTTTCACTCAGTATCATCAGTGTTAGCATTTCTGAGAGGAACCCATGCTTTTGGAAGTTGAATTTCGCCGGCTTGTTTACGTCTGCGTGTGTTCATTCGGTAAGCTGGAGCAGTTAGCTATTAAAGTTCACAGTGATAACACTTTAGATGATAAGCTATAAGGGATCTTGCAGTCTGGCCAATGTGATTCAAAAAATCAAAATGGAGCAGACGGTTGGGAAAGACGTGACCAAAAAGTTAATAATAATAATAAAAAAATGAATAAAAAGTGTTAGAGTCAGTGTCTGTTCATTATTAGCAAAACTATAGCAGCAGATCGAGCTGTGATAAGGATTTCTGTATGGCGTGAAAAGAAATTTTAGGCCAATACACTGACTCAACAAATGCTCCAAGGCTTAGCTGTTTAAAAGTTAATGCTAAAACATGCAGGAGTTAGCATAGCTAGAAATTTGAACGTATTTTAGTGAATGCAGGTAACGAGATTGGATTGTACTGAATTAATGCTTCCTAAATTTTTAGTCATCATGCAAACTGTTATTGTTTTTTTTTTTGTGCTTTTTATAAACTACGCCTATTTTTGTTAAAAATAATGCTCATCCGAGACTCCATTTATTATTAATAAAGTTGCATTCTTAGGAAAGAGACATTCCAAAGCTGTGTTACAAACAACGCTGGGGCTTTTTTCGTTAAATAATGCTAACGTTTCTGTCTGAAAGCTCCATTTATTGTTAGCATTTTTAATCCAAAGCAATTGCTTTAAAGCGCAAAGCTGCGTTCTTCTCCGGCTCTTTATATCGCAGCGTGATCGTTCATGAATTGTGGACACTCCAGAACATAAACCCTGCTGTTATCTGAAATAACATCCGAATCGGAGGATCTCGACTCAGAGAACGTCTTATTTGGTGACTTTAGTAGGTGGCAGTCAGTATGTGAGAGTGAGAAAAAGGGAAATGCTATTTCTATCCTGACAGCAGATGACCAGATGTTTGGCAATCTTCCGATTTAGAGAAAACAAAAAACAACCAAACGAGTCAGTGATCTCCACTGGAGACATTCCCCTCTTTCTTTCTCATAGTCTAGACATTAATACATTCAGGATGCGTGATGGGACATCAGTAACATCAGTAGCATTTCTCATCCATTCATTCCCACCGAGAAAACTTTATCTCATCTTAAATGCAAGTGAAACTAACTTCTAGACGTGTCGTCGGTTGTGTTATGTTGTTATGTTGGTTTCACTTTTAACAGACAGCGGCTGTTGACCATCTTGGATGATGGTCATCTCTGTGCATGGAAATAGAACATCATGATCATTAAAATGAATACACTTCCACAAATATCTTTCCATTGCAGTCGTTTTTTCTCTGCATACAAATACCTAATACTATATATTATTGTCTAAAAGCAAACAAGAAAACAAGGGAGAAACAGTGGGCTGAACATTGGAGATGGAGAAGCCAAGGACTGAGTGACTTACATTTATCTCATTTACATAACTGAGCAGTTGAGGGTTAGGGACCTAGCTCAAGGTCCCAGCAGGGGTAGCTTGGCAGTGCTGGGATCTGAACTCACAACCTTCTTGGTCTTAACCACTGAGCTCCCATTATCATACAACAGCTGTCGATTAAGTTCCTCTGAGACGTCTGAAGCCAACCACCTGCATCTTTTCGAACCGCTGCATCACAAGGCAGCGTAACACCCTCAGAGGAAAGTGCAGAGATGCACATGATTAGTTAGTGATTGACAGGGGAGACACAGTTTGCCCCTCCGTCCCAGAGAGAATGGCCAGTTTTTCTCTCTTGGACTCGGATAGCCGAGGCATCGTCTGGATTCAAACTCACGATCTCCCAACGATGTTGCAGGTTGGCTCAGGTGCATGACATCTCCCGAGGAGATCATTTTAGGCAGTGCAGCTATTAAATAGCTGTTTCTACAAAAAAAACATCATGATCCAAAATACTCAGCAATTCTTTGTCGAGTTGCATAGTCGAGGATATCGTTCCTTGTTAGGTTTATATCCAATGTTCGATTATTTAATGGTCCACTCCAATGGTTGGTCACTTTTTTTTTTTTTTAGTAAACAAAGTATAGAACACGTTTGGTACATACGTCCATCCATCCATCCATTTTCTGTACCACTTATCCTACACAGTGTCACCTGGAGCCTATCCCAGGGAGCTTGTGGGACAACTTGGGGGACACCCTGGATGGTTTGACCTTTGGTACACAATGGTAAAATGCAAAACAGATTAAAATGTAATACCAGAAAGTGTCCCCCCAAACACTTTCCCATTTAAATAATCACAAGCAGTAATTCTGTGTAAACTTTTTAACTTACAGGGGGTATTTTTCTCCCCAGTGGATCAAGATTTTCAATTCTTCAGTTTCACAACTAAGCAAAGGTTTTGCTATTACTTTGACTTTTACTGCAGCTACTGATTCATAGCAGTCATGGTAATTGACTCATAGTAGCACAATAATGTGTTTAGGGGGACTTTAGGGTGTTAATATGTAGGGAATAAAGAGAAATGTTCTTCCTGCTTTAAAACATGAAATCTTTTAACCAAACCACACTGTGGTTGTTTTAGATGACATTTTGAAGAATTCTGTACTGAAAGTAAAACGAAAGGTGAAAGCGTGTGTTTGAACGCCGCACTAACTTTAATTTCGCTAGTGCTAGTTTGTCTTTTCCTCTTTTCCTCCCGGAAAAACAGCAAAGCCTTCAAGTTTCAGTTTCTCGTAAACCACGTGACCACGTCACTGGGCCTTCCCATCAACAACGCCCCCTCTGTAAGTTCGCACTCTCATTCGCCCGCGCCCACAGAACGAGGGCGGGTTATTTCGACATTGCGTCGTAATTGGCTGAAGCGGTTAAGGGACCGCAGGATTGCGCTCGACTTCACAGCTTCAGTGAGTAGGAGGAGGGGGGGCGCACGCGGGTTCTGGCACTGGAACGTTAAATGCTATTATTGCCGTTTTAAAAGCCTTGATAGTTACAGCTCAAGCGCGAGGAATTGCTGTATGAAAGACAGAGGAAAAGACCTGCAGTTTTTACGGTAACTGTCGGGGTAAGTATACAGCGCGAGCGTATAGCGAAAACAACAGCAGGATGTTTGTGTGGAAGAAGGCGGAAGTGACATAATTGTAGTTTTGTGTCCGAGTCCACCTTTTGTAGCGTTCGAGCCAAGACTAAGTCTTTAACCAGTCGAGTCCGAGTCCAAAAGCGGCCGAGTTGGATTTAAGTTCAGAAAGTCATTACATTGAAAAAAGATTTGAATTCGCAATTGTAAACTCGTCACTGAACTGTTAAATTAATATTCGGACCTTCACAAACTAATAGCAGCAGAAATGTAACAAAAATACCAATAGTACATGTTGCCATTTAATATTTTAATTTCATGTCACCAGCACCTCAACTCAAGGGATGCGCCACCTGTGTTAAAGTGGTGTGGGCAATTTTTTCCAAGCCCACGTGGGGGTGTCTGGGGGTATCCACCCTCATGAGGAAAATGTTACATATATACACACACACACGTATGCGCGCGCGCGCGCGCGTGTGTGTGATTGTTTACTGAAGAAACGCAAATGGAGGATTCAAAATTAGACAATTATCGATTCAATTAAAAATAATTATTTCTAACCTTCCCAATGACTATTTCCGATTAATTTAGCTACATTTCTACATTCATCTCATGTTGTTAGCATGTTGTTAGCATGTTGTTAGCATGTCGCAGCGTGCTCCTGGAGGAATGTTGTTTCGTGTCACTGTGTATTGTACCAGCTGTATATGGTTGAAATGACATTAAACTTGAACTTGAACATTTCTAAGTGACCCCCAACATTTTAAATAATTAATAATTCAATTTTTACAATTTGAATATCGTGGAAAAGTAAATATTTTTTCCCCTGTAATTTAATTCAAAAAGTGGAATATATTCTAGATTCATTACACAAAGTGAAATAGTACAAGCCTTTTTTGTTTTGTTTTGTTTGTTTAATAGACCTAAGATGTCATCCGGAGCTGAGCCCAGATTCTTCTCCATCCAAAAAAACCCAAAAAACCAACAACTTAAAAAACATACTTCTAAATAGACTGTTTCCATGCATTTTCATCAGCTCAGCTAGTAGCGTACAGTTTTATTTTATGGAAGCTGTGGTAACTTGGCTTAATAACTTATTATGAATATTCATAATACTCATTTGAGTTCGAGTACCCCAACTCTACATTATTGTTTATTGTAGCAGTTTAAATCCATACACACTGCGTATTAACGTGCAGTTAACATGTATTTTAACCACTTTAAGCATAGTAAAACGACTCCAAACCACTGTAGTGCATTCTGGGAAAGCACTGCTAGTGAGGTGTGAAGGTTACCCGCATGTGTCTAAATACTACTATAATTATATATTACTGTACTTTAACAACAAATAAACCACTGTGTGTGGTGCGGTTATAGTAAAATAGTCCTTGAAGGGGTGGTGTGATGAAACGGTCCCGTTCCTACCCTGATTATTTTCCTGTAACAGCACATCCCACAACAATTTGTTAACAGATACAATGCAAAATTTTGAGACCTGTCTAAACAAAACTCATCAACGGAACTCTGATACAGTATTCAGCGGATTGGCAAATGCATAAAACTATACAAAGAGATTCACGAATGATTTGTATAGTTATGGACTTGCTTTCCTGTGATTGCTGTGAGGCAATAACTGTGGTGCGTTTGTGAACGTGTGGCTCACAGAGTCTGGGTGCTTGGCCCCTGAAAATGCTGCTTGCAGCTTGTTATTGTTATTATTATTAACGAACAGTACATTTTTACTAGCGTCCTTGTTTAGAATTTGGCTCAGTGCAAGTTTGTGCCTCACTCATGCGGCGTGTTTACGCAATACATGTGGAGTGGTATTACAGATACACTCCAACAGTTGCACCTGTACGTACACCTGTTCTTTCATACAGTTATCCAGTCAGCCAATCACATGCCAGCAGTGCAATACAACAAATCACATAGATCGTACATGTCAAGAGCTGTGTTAATGTTCACATCAAATATCTTCGTGACCAGGTGATGTTTTTGTCCGATCTTCAAGTGTCCGATTTGGGCGAAGTGCACCTGTGCACCCTGTTGCCTCAGATTCCCGATCTTCTGCTGTTGTAGCTCATCTGCCTCGAGGTTTATGTGTTCTGAGATGCTTTTCTGCTCGCCCCGGCTGTAAAGAGCGGTGATTTGAGTTACCGTAGCTTTCCTGTCCACGGAAACCTGTCAACTCTGACCTCTGTCGTCAGCGCCCCCGTTCTGCTTTTTGATGTGAAGATTAACTGAAGCTCTTGAACCGGATGTGCATGATCTCTCAGAACTGTCAAAGTTAATTTATAATGCGATGTCGATGTCATTTAAGGTGCTTGTTAATTTTAGCACGTTGTTTACTAGCGAAGCCACGTAATTAGTTTTCTTCCTACCTCCGTACCGTTTCCAGTGAGGCAAACCTCCGAGATGAGTCAGTGGCTCGAGCTGCAGCAGCTGGACTCCAAGTTCCTGGAACAGGTGGACCAGCTTTACGATGACAACTTCCCCATGGCCATCCGCCAGTACCTCAGCAACTGGATCGAGAGCCACGACTGGTGAGAATGAGAACGAGTTTTGTGCCCTCGAGTGACTTATGGTGCGAGTCATTAGGTAATGGAGGAAGGAAAAATTGTCTGAGCTTGCGCTGTGGTTAATGTCAGACTTGCGGTGTGCATAAATCAACACTCTAAACTCGCATGACCGCCGGCTGTATGTTAGTGGGTTAGTAGATTTCTCAATATTAATAACAGATTAGTAGAGTTCTCAGTGGCAGTACATTATGGGTAACAGACACACAAACACACGCTCACTTAAACACCCACTGAAAATAAACCTTGTAAGAAAAATAAAAAATCATGCTCAAATCATATCTTAAAACATATTCAGCAAATACTATGAACGTTGATATTTACTGATTAATCAAGCAGGCTCGATAGCGTTCTGACTCGCTAACCACACTGGGTCAGTGCTTCTTTCCAAACAGGATTATTTTTTTTTTAACCAACTCCTAGTGGTTTTGGTGGAGCAGGTGTAGGTGTAGCTGAGAATCGTCAAGCGTTCAGACTCTACGCCCTACCCTCTTTGTTCATCGAAGACTTAAACATACATCATGTCTTTCTGAGATGAGGAGAAAAGGAAAAACAGGAATGTCTTTTAAGGTTTTGTTTTATGCAGAAATACCATAATAATAAGGTACACCCCACTGGTTTGATGGACAGTTTGCAAATAGCACAGAATGTCCTGCACACTTGGAATGCAAAAACAGGTTTTTTTTTAAACTTGGGATACGTATTTTAAAATTCTTATCCATCCTTACCCTGTGTTTGCACAAGCGAGCGACAAAACAAACTCGGTCATTAATCTTCTAGTCAGAGAACCGAAGATTTCAGCTTCAGTTGAATCGAGATCGTCTTGATTCTATGCAAATTGGGTATGACCGTAAAGCGACAAATTCCCCGTTCACAACTTTAGTACCTGTCTGCTACAAACAACCGATTTTAACAATGATTAGTGCGTTATTTAATTATTGTTTCACTTGCTAACTTTAGAACATTTTCTTTTCTTCCAAAATATTGTAGTCACGCCAAGCAAGGAGTTAAAATACAGATCATAAACAGGCATTTCTATTGAAGAACCAGGCAACTGTTAAATAAAAGATCAACAGAACAGGAACTAGAAATACAGTGAAAAAACAAGACACTGAGCAAGCAGAAAACAATGACCATATAAGGAATGTGGACATCAATAGAGATGTGAAGAAATCAATTGCTCACTTCTTTGCTCACGCAGGGACCATGTAGCTAACGTGGAGAACGAGTCGCTGGCCACGGTGCGGTTCCATGACCTTCTGACGCAGTTGGACCACCAGCACAGCCGCTTCGCCATGGAGAAGGACTTCCTGAATCAGCACAATATCCGCAAGATCAAACGCAACCTGCAGGTCTGCAGCACACACTCACATTCCTCACTTCCCCGTTTCTCATACTGCAGTTCTATGAATATATACAGTCATGGGAAAAAATAAGTACACCCCATGGTGTACCATTTTTGACGCTTGGGCAAGCAAGTATTTGATCCTCTTTCAAATGGCGCTTATTAATAAAGCCGATATACTTGAACGAAAAAAAGCTTTTTCAATCGTTTATTCAACAGCAGTGTCAGTGGATGTGATATACTTCTGCGGAAAAAGTAAGTACACCCTCGGCCTCAGAAGCTAGTATTGCCCCCTTCAGAAGAAATAACTTCTTGTAGGGCGTTTTGCATCATTGTCCACCAGGCTTGATGGAAATTCTGACCACTCTTCCATGCAATATTTTTTCAGTTGCAAGATGTTTGAGGGTTTTCTTGCATGTTCTGCCCTTTTCGCATCCCCCCCACAACATTTCAATGCGATTCAAATCCGGGCTTTGATTAGGCCATTCCATAACCCTCCATTTTCTCTTTCTGAGCCATTCCTTGTTGGATTTATTAGTGTGCTTATGATCATTATCCTGTTGGAACGCCCACTTTCGGATCAACTTCTGGACAGATGGCTGAAAAAAACATGTCTGCTGTTACTGTGGCCAAACAACTCCATGTGCGGAGCACATTATTCCAAAAGGCCTGGTCTTTGCCTTTATGCTCATTGGCAGACTGTAGTCTTGCGAAGGCTTTTTCCTGGCTCGCCTCCCGTGCAGGTCAAATCTGTGCAATCTCTTTCTGACCAACAGTTGCAAGACTTACTAACGGATCCTGTGATTAAATTTTGGGGTCTTTGGAGACTTCTTTTTGCATCAGACGGTCAGTGTCACATATCGTGACGGATATGTGCAGTATGAACAGTTGTTTATTTTAAAAGAGAGACAGGCAGACAAATGCAAAACGTGATCCGTAAACGTAATCCAAAACAGGCGAAGGTCAGGCGATCGGCAAACAGGCATACACAGGGTTAAACATGAATCAAGGTCGTGGTCACGGAAAACAGGGTCGATGAACAAAAACGAGAAACATGAACTATGACGAGGAACTGAGAGCGGATAACCCAGCGTGAACTAACTGTAAACATGGACCGTGACTATAACTACTATATGAACTAATCTAACTCTATGATAATCTTCCGCGTTGTGTGCTGGGAGGCGCACAAGTGGACATGATCAGCGTCTAAACTGCTTGCAGCTGAGGGCAATACAGACACACGTGAAATCCCAGCCAATGACAGAACAGGGAGGAGACATGACGGAAACATAAACAAAACGCACGTGTCCAGATGTCACTACTGTCAACAATGGAAAAGCAGGTGCTCGCGCATTCGCGCTCAGAGCACGCTGCTTCAAGGGGGAATCATGACAGTCAGTCCCGGTCTAATTGACCGTCGCTTGAAATCTGCACCATTTGTAGATCATTTTCCTTACGGTGGAATGATGTAATCAAATAATTTGGAGATCTTTTTAAATCTCTTGCCAGACTCATAAGAACTCTTAGCAATAGCAAAGGGAACACCAGACATTAGATATGAGAGGGGTATAAATAAGACCTGCACTCCCTAAGCAGGTTCTAATCACTGGCACCCAGTGCCAGTGATAGATGTAGGGGTGTACTTACTTGTTCCATGTGACTGGTGGTGTTGTTTTTTTTTTGTTGTTAATTTAAAATGTGAAAATAACTACAAAATTTTGTGTGTCATACAAGCACATATTTGATCTGATTATTCGGTACACATACAAGCCTTCAGCGTGAGACTACAGTTGCCACCACAACATCCTCATAAATCACACACAGGGAACAGCGTGAGATAATCACCTCAAACGTCTCGCACACACTGATCCGAACATCTCTGTTTATGTTTTAGACTCTGTTTGGGGACAACCCTGTCTCAATGGCCATGATCATCAGCAAGAACCTGACGGAGGAGAGGAAGATTCTGGCAACTGCCCAAATCTCCGAGGTTGGAAAGTGAACAAAATATAGAGACTGAATATTCTCATAACTGCACTTCACCAGGGCTTAAACAGATCATCTTGTCCATTCAGTCAAACACACCATGAGCTGCATTTCTCCAGCATTTGGACATTTTATTAACATGCCGTTAATAAAATGTCCAAAACAGTGTGTCGGTAACAGCTTCTGAGGATTGTTTTTCACAGCTAATCTATGGATCGGTCTCAGATTTAAAATAATACATTCTCGAGTGGTGAGGATTATCTTAGAGAGAAAAAAACGGGGTGGGGGGGTGTTTTATGCAGACTTTGGGAGCCGGTCATATGTGAATGATATGATATACAATATATATGTGTGTGTTTTGTTTGATGCAGAGCTCGACGCATAACGCTCAGAGCGACATGATGATCGAGAAGCAGAGAGAGCTGGACAGCAAGGTGAAGGACATCAAGACCAAAGTACAGGTAAAAATCTAAGGCCACTTATCTTTCAACACCGATACCACCAACCACTAATGAATCTTGTTTGTTTCTCATCAGCAAAATATGTACACTCAATCAGTTTTCTGTAGCATTTTTAACATTTATGGAAGGAGTCTCCAGTGTCAGCGCTTTGTAACAGTCAGTGTTAAAGCTGCACCTTTAGGTTCTTGGTTACATGACAGTCTGCATTTTTTAACTTCAAGAGAGGGGAGCGGGGCTTGGGAAAGAGAGGTTGGTGAGGGAACAACGTATATATACCCACCCCTCCCCCTTCCACCATTTTGTTGCACCACCTACATTTGCATACATGAACATGATTGGCTCTTAGATTTTATGATGCAACAGCACTTGTCTTCAACACTAAAGCAACGTCAGCTGTTTCCTAAAAAGTCTCGCCAAGTGTATTATGCATAAAGTTTATCGCGTCTTAAGTGACTAGAACTTTTTTCTGTAAACCAGGAAACAGAGCAGAACATTAAGAACCTGGAGGATCTGCAGGACGAACACGACTTCAAGAGCAAGACTCTGCAGAGTCATGGTATTTTCTTATCTTGAGTGTCCCCTTTAAAGTCTAGATCTAAACCTACTATGAATTCTACTCCAAAATGAGAAACTGGGTCAATCTGATGCACAGTGATGTAAAAACACTAAAGGTTTTTGTGCTGTAGGAAGTAATTGTTTAAAGTAACCACTGGTACAGGTGGCAAGGGGACAGTTTCTTTTGCACAAGGAATCAGAGACATTACAAAGCCTTGTTAATAAAATAACTTAATTTTAAAAGTGCACTGGGTAAGACTAGGATCCTTTCCTCATATTTAGTCTAATATGATGTAATGCATGCATGATTTTTCACAGTAATGTGTATTTTATGTTTGACCTTGTTGGACAATTAAAAGACAAAAGTTATAGGCAGATAGGACGAGATCAAAGTTGATTTTATTGTTTTGGTTTTACAGAGGAGCTAAATGGAACGATATCGCCGGAGGATCTGAATCGTGAGAAACTCTACCTCAAAGCCATGTTCATGAAACTCAATGACATGAGAGGGGTGAGGCAGCTTTTGAGGGTGTGGTCCAGTGTTTCCATGACCACATCCAAAACCTCATACTATCATACAAATAATCGAAAATAGGGCTGTATGTTGTAATTGGGCCATTAGCTATTTGTCATGGTAACTGGGAGCACCGTATATAATTGCAGCTGAGAATTGCTTAACTAGCTCGCTAGCAACAGCTTGTTGTGTGTGTGTGTGTGTGTGTAGGGGGTGGTTGGCCAACTGTCAGAGGTGCTAAACTTGGTGGAGCAGCTGGAATATGAGCTGATCACAGTGGAGCTGTCCGAATGGAAAGGACGCCAGCAGATGTCATGCATCGGAGGACTCACCAACGTCTGCCTCGATCAGCTGCAGAACTGGTACGACAACAAATGAGCACCCCGGAGTTTTGTATATAGGTATCCTCGATACACGTGAGCTGGATATTCCAACCAATTTGAGTCAGGTATTCTCAGTTATTCCTATAAACAAAACCGATGTACTTGTGTAATGCCTGAGCCAGGTAGCCGGGTATTTTCAACACAATTGAGCCAGATATTCATGTATTCCCAAAATGCCTCAGCCAGGTGTCCAGGTATTCCCAGCACACCTGCACCAGGCATTAAAATGTTAACAACAAACATGAACATGATATTCGAGTGTTCTGAACACACCTGAACCTAGTTTTCAAGTGTTCTGAATGCTCCTGAGCCAGGAATTCAAGTGTTCCCAACACTCCGGTGCCAGCTGTTCCCATAGTGCCTGAGCCAGGTATCTAGGTGTTTAGAACACACCTAGAACACAAGCTAGGTGTCTAGGTATTCCCAGTGCACCCAAGTTTGGTTTTCAGTTCATCCAGATGTTTTCAGCAGATCTGAGCTAGGTATCCAGGTGTTCCCAACACTCTTGAGAATGTTATCCAGACCAGATGTTTCCACCAGACCTGAGCTCGGTATTCAGGTGTTTTAATGTACTTGAGCCAGATAATTAGATGTCCCCAACAGAACTGATCTGGGTATTCACGTGTACCAGAACAGGTTGTTCAGGTGTTCCCGATTTACCTGAGCCAGGTATTCCCATTCTTCAACTAGTGCACCCTTTGCAGATGCCATTAGTTTAAATGTACCAGTTAAGTCTCTTACATTTGTTCAGGGAGCAGTGTTTATAGGCCTAAGGCTTATGCCACCAATTATGTAACAATCTTTTTACACAATGTTGGAGGAAGTTACTCAACTCCTTTAGAGAACACTCCTTGCCACGAATTGTCTAAAGTAACACAATGCACTTGAAGACTTTGTTAAACTCTAAAGGCCAAAAAGTGCATGCAGAAATGATGTACGAACAGCGTCAGTTTTAAGACACGTGTGCACTAAGGAAAATCTCTCCCTCTGTTTGTCGGCAGGTTCACAGCGTTGGGTGAGTGTCTACTGCAGGTTCATCAGCAGTTGAAGAAGCTTCTGGAGCTGGAGCAGAAGTATTCATACCACCAGGACCCCATCACCCTGAGCCGAGGCTCGCTGGAGGAGCGTGCGCTCACACAGCTTAAAACACTGATCACCAAGTGAGGCTCCACTGCCTATCACATGAAAAGATATAATCAAATATTTACAAAAATGTGAGGGGTGTACTCACTTATTGTGAGATACTGTATATACATACATACACACACAGACATTGCTGTAATTTCATACTATTTATATATAAAGAATGCATCCACACTCTACTAGTTACAAGAAGAAATAAAATAAATGCACACCATAGTGTAGTCTGAGTGAGTGTGTGTGTGTGTGTGTGCGTGCGTGTGTGTGTGTGTGTTGTAGTTCCATGGTTGTGGAGAGACAGCCGTGCATGCCCACACAACTTCAGAGGCCACTGGTGCTGAAGACTGGTGTTCTGTTTACTCTCAAAGTCAGGTAATAAACACACAGGAACACACACTAACTATCACACTCCAAGAATCTTTATATAATACCAAAACAATTTTGAAAAAAGAAAAATGTAAAAGATATCCCCTGATGACCAGGTTGTAACGTTTCTCCGTGCTGCTTTCCAGACTACTGGTGAAACTTCAGGAATTTAATCACACGGTTCGGGTAAAAGTGCACTTGGATAAGTAAGTCCAATATCAAATGTAATTGACTGAAGAAAGCTATTCATTTTATAAACAATATAATCAGGAGAAATGTAAACCTGTCAAGTTAATCTAATGAGTGAAGGCTAATCTAGCGAGTGAAAGAAATCTAATGAGTGAAAGGCTAAGAGTCTTAGACAGAGGGCTGTCAATCAAGCATGCTAATTAGAATATTAAGCCACGCCCAGTAGGACAGCCTCCGAACAGTGTGATCAGCTAGTTCAGCTGCAATTTTTAGCATTTTAGCACATGATTCTTTTCTTCATTTTTGTTTTCCCAGAGATGTGACGGAGAAGAGGAAAGGGTAGGATCACATATTTCGCAAAAATCTTTTTATACTTCTTTTGTACTTTGATGCCTTGTAAAATAAGGCTGTGTAAAGTATTAGTTTATGTAATTACTTCTTGTCCATTTGTGATTGTGTGTCATATCCAGGATTGATTTCTAACACGTTTCCTGGCTCAGTTTCCTGGAAAAATATAATTAATAAATACTGACCAGTTGGTTGTTTCCTATGTTGACGTTCTGATTTCGTCCCCAGTTTCCGGAAGTTCAACATCCTCGGAACGAACATGAAAGTGATGAACATGGAGGAGTCGATCGGGATGGCTGCTGAATTCCGACATCTGGTAAAGAATTAAATACTACATACAGTATTCATCCCACAATTACAGTACTTCAGATGACCAGTATTTACATTTACATTTATTCATTTAGCAGACGCTTTTATCCAAAGCGACTTAAAAACAAGCAAAGCGATATATCAAGCAGAGAACAATACATGTAGTGCTACCGTACAAGATCTGTTAATTGAGTTCCAGAAGAAGCAAAGTGCGCAGAGTAGAGGTGTAAGTGCCGGAGTAATTATTATTATTATTATTTTTTTATGAGTTGGTTAGGTGTTCACGGAAGAGGTGGGGTCTTTAGCTGTTTTTTTGAAGATGGTGAGATTTATCAGTATTTATTAATGAATTATTATTATTTATATTTTTTTTTAAAACAGCAACTGAAAGAGCAGAAGGTAGCAGGAAACAGGACAAATGAGGTAACAGTTCACATCAACGTCATCAACCCTCTCATTTACCCTCATTTACTAAACTGAAACTGAAACTAGCCATAAATGTAAGGCTCTGTTTATTTTTGTGTGTGTCAGGGTCCACTGATCGTCACTGAGGAGCTCCACTCTTTCACATTTGAGGCGGAGCTCTGCTGGTCAGGACTAGTCATCAACTTTGAGGTGAGAGATAAATACACACACACACTACCGGTTAGAAGCATTAATTCTTTATAAACTAGTCAGTCTGAGGTAAAGTTATAAAAAAAAATAAGTACTGCTCTCGTTATAATTCCACACTACGATGGACGTGTGGCCTTTTACCAATTTTTCTAAGACAGTTCTCTCATCAGGGGCCGTTTTTCGCCTCATAAGTTGAAGCTAACAGGCTAACTACTCAACTTGCTCTGTGTAGCAGTGATGTGTCGCTCGCGCACGAGTCGGATCTTTGTATCGGTTCTTTAAATTGAGCATAGAGAACCGACTCGTCTATCCGGGGTTTTTTTTTATATATGTATGTATGTATGTATGTATGTATGTATGTGTATATTTTTTGTGTGTAGATTTAAGCAATGGCGTTACTCTTGCGTTGTGATTTAATCTAAACACCTGCACGGAAACCTTTTCTGACACGTTTGTTAGCTTGAGTTACTTCGTGTTCACGTTACTTTCCTTAATCGAATCAAATAAAACTTAGGTTATTTCGTCTGTCCAAACAGCGCGTGCGTGACATTTGTCTGAAACACGTGACGTCGTTCCCGTACATCATTATTTATTTGAAAACACTATTCTGACACGTCAAAATGATCACAAACTTTGTCTAGTTTCGGACAAAATGAAACTGAGCCGTTTTGGAGCCGATAGTATCGACTCCTTTAGATGAGCCAAACCAAAAAAAAGATTTGAATCGCAGCCGCTTCTTCTTCTTCTTCTTCTTCCTCTCTCTCTCTCTCTCTCTCTCAGTGCAGTAAAAACTGCACATTGCCACCTAGTGGACAGAAAGAAATGTCACTGTATTAAAGGACAGAACGTATAACCACATGATCAAAAATATTTCTATCTTAATTAATATCATCAATATCAAAAAGGGGCTTTTGATCATTAGCAGTACTTTTAGCATTATTGGGTTTTTGCATACCTTATTAGTAATACTGTGTAATTTTACTTCCATTTGGATTTCCCAAAATTAGCCCAAAATATCTGAACTGGGCTGATTATTTTTTATTAGATTCGTCTTTAGCGCTGTTCCATCACGATGATTTTTTTTTCTTTTACACCTGCTACAACATGTTATTTTTTGTCTAAATAAATTCACGATCCAGTAACGTGATCATGTGATTCTCTGATGTCAGACTTCGTCTCTGCCTATTGTGGTGATCTCCAATGTTAGCCAGCTACCATGTGGTTGGGCCTCCATCATGTGGTACAACATGCTGACCTCTGACCCCAAGGTAGGCCACGCCCCCAGAATTCTTCCTCCATGTCATGCTGAACGTTCTCGGTTTTGAAAATTCTTTCAAACGTCTATTCTTTCCTTTCTTCCAGAATCTGTCGTTCTTTGTGAGCCCACCCTCGGTGAGTTGGGGTCAGCTGTCTGAGGTGCTGAGTTGGCAGTTCTCCTCCATCACCAAGCGAGGCCTGAATGCTGAGCAGCTGAGCATGCTGGGACACAAACTGCTGGGTGAGTGCAGGATACGGAATATGATCGACAGATCGAGACTCTGCCCTCTCATACTAACGTAATACGTTTCTGTTTTAACCCCCCACAGGTCCAAAAGCGGCCAAAGATCCTGAGGCTCAGATTCCCTGGAATAAATTCTGTAAGGTATGAACGGTAAACACACTAGCACACAGTTTTATATGGTTTATATGATTCAGATCTATATTGTAGTTTTTTTTGGGTAACTAATAATTGTTCCTGCAGGGAGGCAGTGAAAAGAACTTCACGTTCTGGTTGTGGATCGAGGGAATCCTGGACCTGATCAAGAGACACCTCCTGAGCCTGTGGGACGAGGGGTAAGATGGGAATATTATCCTCATTACTGCTACAGTCATAGGTCATCCATCAGTTTATCATGATTTTAGATTATAAAAGAATAAGAACACGTTTCCGTGTGTATCTGTTGTTCGTGATTTCATTTTGTCACACATGACGAGGTTTAAGGTGTTAACGGTGTGACGTCCAAACCGATTCTGTCCTGGTTAACCCCTTTTGGTCCTTCACTCTCGTTATACACACACACAGTTTCCTGTTCACATTTATCTGCACTTTTTTTTTTTTTTAGCTTCAGTGTGTTCTGTCTTTGTCTTTCTCTCTCTGTAACAGGTGCATTATGGGATTTGTTACTAAGGAGCGCACTAAGTCCCTGCTCAATGATAAAGCTCCTGGAACTTTCCTGCTGCGATTCAGTGAGAGTAACCGAGACGGCGCCATTACTTTCAGCTGGGTCGAACACACCCCCAACGGTGAGACACGCCCACATCCTGTGTGTATGTGAATGTATGCATATAAGCTTCAATCCTGTCAGATGAGCTGTATTCACTCGTTATAAGCCGTAACAGAAGTGTGTGTGTGTGTGTGTGTGTGTGTGTAGGTGAACCACAGGTGCGCTCAGTCGAGCCCTACACTAAGAAAGAGCTCTCGGCCGTCTCTCTGGCTGACATCCTCAGAAACTACAGAGTGATGGCGGCCGACAACGTCCCTGAGGACCCCCTGCGCTTCCTGTATCCAAACACGCCCAAAGACGATGCCTTCTGCAAATACTACTCCAAACCTGCTGACAGTGAGTACACCACTATACTCACACCTCATAACTGCTCTGCACTGCAGTGTTCGCCACACGTCTTATTTTATCAGGGTCATAATGTTGATATTTGTCAGTTTGTATATTACAGTGTAGTGCAATTTAGAATAGTATAATGTTATACAGTAGAGAATATTATAGTGTAATACAGTATAGAATAGCAGTGTAATATAGTATAGTGTAATACAGTATAGAATAGTAATATAGTATAGTATAATACAGTATAGAATAGTAATATAGTATAGTATAATACAGTATAGAATAGTAGTATAGTGTAATACAGTATAGAATAGTAATATAGTATAGTATAATACAATATAGAATAGTAGTATAGTGTAATACAGTATAGAATAGTAATATAGTATAGTATAATACAATATATAATAATAGTATAGTATAGTGTAATACAGTATAGAATAGTAGTATAGTGTAATACAGTATAGAATAGTAGTATAGTATAGTGTAATACAGTATAGAATAGTGTAATACAGTATAGAATAGTGTAGTATAGTATAGTGTAATACAGTATAGAATAATAGTGTAATACAGTATAGAATAGTATAGAAGTATAGTGTAATACAGTATAGAATAATAGTGTAATACAGTATAGAATAGTGTAGAAGTGTAGTGTAATACAGTATAGAATAGTGTAGTATAGAAGTGTAGTGTAATACAGTATAGAATAGTATAGAAGTATAGTGTAATACAGTATAGAATAATAGTGTAATACAGTATAGAATAGTGTAGTATAGAAGTGTAGTGTAATACAGTATAGAATAGTATAGAAGTGTAGTGTAATACAGTATAGAATAGTATAGAAGTATAGTGTAATACAGTATAGAATAATAGTGTAATACAGTATAGAATAGTGTAGTATAGAAGTGTAGTGTAATACAGTATAGAATAGTATAGAAGTGTAGTGTAATACAGTATAGAATAGTATAGAAGTGTAGTGTAATACAGTATAGAATAGTATAGAAGTGTAGTGTAATACAGTATAGAATAGTATAGAAGTGTAGTGTAATACAGTATAGAATAGTATAGAAGTATAGTGTAATACAGTATAGAATAATAGTGTAATACAGTATAGAATAGTGTAGTATAGAAGTGTAGTGTAATACAGTATAGAATAGTGTAGTATGGAAGTGTAGTGTAATACAGTATAGAATAGTGTAGTATAGAAGTGTAGTGTAATACAGTATAGAATAGTGTAGTATAGAAGTGTAGTGTAATACAGTATAGAATAGTGTAGTATGGAAGTGTAGTGTAATACAGTATAGAATAGTGTAGTATAGAAGTGTAGTGTAATACAGTATAGAATAGTGTAGTATAGAAGTGTAGTGTAATACAGTATAGAATAGTATAGAAGTATAGTGTAATACAGTATAGAATAGTGTAGTATAGAAGTGTAGTGTAATACAGTATAGAATAGTGTAGTGTAATACAGTATAGAATAGTGTAGTATAGAAGTGTAGTGTAATACAGTATAGAATAGTATAGAAGTGTAGTGTAATACAGTATAGAATAGTATAGAAGTATAGTGTAATACAGTATAGAATAATAGTGTAATACAGTATAGAATAGTGTAGTATAGAAGTGTAGTGTAATACAGTATAGAATAGTGTAGTATAGAAGTGTAGTGTAATACAGTATAGAATAGTGTAGTGTAATACAGTATAGAATAGTGTAGTATAGAAGTGTAGTGTAATACAGTATAGAATAGTGTAGTGTAATACAGTATAGAATAGTGTAGTATAGAAGTGTAGTGTAATACAGTATAGAATAGTGTAGTATAGAAGTGTAGTGTAATACAGTATAGAATAGTGTAGTGTAATACAGTATAGAATAGTGTAGTATAGAAGTGTAGTGTAATACAGTATAGAATAGTGTAGTATAGAAGTGTAGTGTAATACAGTATAGAATAGTGTAGTGTAATACAGTATAGAATAGTGTAGTATAGAAGTGTAGTGTAATACAGTATAGAATAGTGTAGTATAGAAGTGTAGTGTAATACAGTATAGAATAGTGTAGTGTAATACAGTATAGAATAGTGTAGTATAGAAGTGTAGTGTAATACAGTATAGAATAGTGTAGTATAGAAGTGTAGTGTAATACAGTATAGAATAGTGTAGTGTAATACAGTATAGAATAGTGTAGTATAGAAGTGTAGTGTAATACAGTATAGAATAGTGTAGTGTAATACAGTATAGAATAGTGTAGTATAGAAGTGTAGTGTAATACAGTATAGAATAGTGTAGTATAGAAGTGTAGTGTAATACAGTATAGAATAGTGTAGTGTAATACAGTATAGAATAGTGTAGTATAGAAGTGTAGTGTAATACAGTATAGAATAGTGTAGTGTAATACAGTATAGAATAGTGTAGTATAGAAGTGTAGTGTAATACAGTATAGAATAGTGTAGTATAGAAGTGTAGTGTAATACAGTATAGAATAGTGTAGTGTAATACAGTATAGAATAGTGTAGTATGGAAGTGTAGTGTAATACAGTATAGAATAGTGTAGTATGGAAGTGTAGTGTAATACAGTATAGAATAGTATAGTATAGAAGTGTAGTGTAATACAGTATAGAATAGTGTAGTATAGAAGTGTAGTGTAATACAGTATAGAATAGTGTAGTGTAATACAGTATAGAATAGTGTAGTATGGAAGTGTAGTGTAATACAGTATAGAATAGTATAGAAGTATAGTGTAATACAGTATAGAATAATAGTGTAATACAGTATAGAATAGTGTAGTATGGAAGTGTAGTGTAATACAGTATAGAATAGTATAGAAGTATAGTGTAATACAGTATAGAATAATAGTGTAATACAGTATAGAATAGTGTAGTATGGAAGTGTAGTGTAATACAGTATAGAATAGTGTAGTATAGAAGTGTAGTGTAATACAGTATAGAATAGTGTAGTATAGAAGTGTAGTGTAATACAGTATAGAATAGTGTAGTATAGAAGTGTAGTGTAATACAGTATAGAATAGTGTAGTAGGGGTGCACAATATAACAGTATTATCAGTATCACAATAAATCGTGAATAAATTGCAGATGAAATTTTCACCACACACTTTTTTGATGTTAAATTTGTGAAACGTTAACATTTAGTTAGATTTTCTCCTGTAAGGTCTTCCCACACAACTGTAATAAATTCTGCCCTTTGTGTAGAACACGAACCGATGGACGTGGATAAGAAGTCGGACGATTACATCAGAACCACGCTCATCTCCGTCTCTGAAATGTGAGTCACGTCTATTATTCACACGAATGACATCACTATGGTACACACACACACACACACACACACACACACCCCTCACTGGAGTTTCACTACTACATGTTCATGAACATTTTTTAAATCGTGAATTTAGTGTTGTAAGGGTTCTATCAACATTTGAAGTACATTTGAAGACTTTAATGGTGTCATTTTCTTATTGGAAAAATAATTGTTGTAAAATCTCTAATCACTTGGATAAACTTGATGTTATAAGGTTCTAGCTAATCATCACCCAGAGTGAATACGCAGCGTATCTGGCCTTGGCCTATCGATATCTACGTTCTGTTTTCGTACTAACAGACGAGAGTCGGATGGCGTATAACCACCGTCTTTAAAGTTCTTACGATGTTGCGGCACATTACAAAGTCTTCAGCATTGCAGAAATGACAGTATAGATGGTTAGAGATCAGTACTGAAGGTCAGCTTGCTTGTACTCCATGTTGTTAATATGACTGTGCTGTTAAGTTTTATTGCTAAATGTTGTTAAAGTAAAATTTCAAATCAGTTTAAGATTTTGAAGTTGAATTCATGATATATGATCATAACATTATTAATAGGTTTAAAAATGTCTTCTTTTTTTGAGTTATACAGTTTGGTTATTTATTGAAGCTGAAAGGCTTAATGAGGGGGGAAGAGGTAAAGACGTTTCAAACTAACCAGCTGTAGAGATTTCCGAGTCTGTATTTGTTCACAATTCAAAATTCTAATTGTTGGGAATGTACAATTGTCAGTAATTTCAGTACTTTGAAGCCACAGATCTCAAAATAGCTGTTCATAATAATAATAATAATAATAATAATAATAATAATAATAATAATATGTGGTAATATGGTAAAGGTCGTAACTCGTAATCTCCGACCTCTGACTAGGCAAAACCAAAGAAAACGCCTCCTCAACTCTGAAATGCTACATGGGAACCCAGGATGGTCTCCTCAACACCAAGTTCAGCAAGTGACGTCAAACCAACATGGCTGCTCACAGCATGAACAGTAAACACAGCAGCATTTCTTATCTTTAAAATTAGTTATACTGTATTTACTTAGCATTTGACTACAGTCAGCTGGATAGCTTGTTGCTAACAAAAGACAAACATGGAGGAGTTGGTGGTCCGTCTGTACGCACACCCCCCCTTTGTAGCTCAAACGCACGGAGGTCGACAAAAATGGTGTAATTCCGAGCTCAGATTTCCCGCCTCCTCCCTCTGAGGTAAGACGACTGTAGAGTAAAACCGGTCTGTTCATGTGTCTGCAGGAAAACGTCGGAGTATAACGACATCATGATGCCGCTGTCGCCCGAGGTCTACGGAGAACTGGAGCGTATGGTACGCAGCACACTCAACCATGTACGTTTAAACATATTTAGAATACAGCACCACTGATTTATCAGCAAAACGGAAGAGGTCAACCGATTGATCGGTTTCGCAGATTAATTGGCACAGATAACCGATCGCTGAGAAAGCGGCTGAGAAGGGTCCGCTGTCATTATGAAGAACAAGAGCGCCCTCTGGAGGCGAAATAAACTATCACCCACAAATTTTGTTGTTATTTGAAGTGTTTTTTTGTTCGTTTGTTTTGTTTCTTAAAATGTATTTTATTTTGGATGCCTCTTTTTATTTGGAGTTACTTTTTGGTTCAGTTTGGATATACATATTTACTTTTTTATTAATATTTATATACATTTTTTCCCCAGTTTAAAAAAAAGTACAGTACATTTATCTTCATAGTACAGTTAATACTGTTTATTTTTGTCATAACGTTCAGTAATATTTTACTTTGAGTGTCACGTTTTCATTCAGCATCAGTTTATTAATCGGTTCTCGGCAGGTAGGTTCCGCTGATAACTAAGTGATCAGTATCTGTAAAATCCACCATCGCTCCACAGCCAGCTGTGTATGTCGATAAACATCAAGATATGATATTTGTGTCATATCGCTCATCCCTGGCCAAACTATTATTTTGGTTTCAATTTAAATTTAAATAATCATTTAGTAAAAGTAAAACCTTATACTGTTTTGTTTTTTTAATTAATTAATTTATTTTAATTTGGTAAATTTATTAGAAATGTAAATTGAGAGTGTAATCTGGTATTACATATTTTTAATTTTGACTTTATTCTCTTTTTTTTAATTTTAGACTCGTGATCTGACTGGAGAACTTGGAGAGGTAAAAGGATTAAAATAAATAGAAATGTGTTTCAATATTACTTAGTCGAGAGATTGATGTATGAAGTTGATGTGTTTTCCGGTTTGTTCTACATATCTGGGATTATTATTATTATTATTATTATTATTGTTTTACGCACCGGTTAGTGTAATAAAGCAGAGAAGCTAGAAGTGCGATTTTAAGTTAGCGGAGACTTCAGAGACGGCGTCGAGCGTATGATTTATAATTTACCGGAGTGAAATATTCGGATTCGTTGCTTTACGTTATATTGTCATGAACAACCGGGATAACAATGGAGCTGAAGTTTTCTGCATTTTATTTATTTTATTTGTGAGCGATAACCCACCGTTATGTCGTTCTCTCCCGTCTGCAGCTGTGCTGTAACCTTTCTGACGAGTGACGAACCGACAGAGCCGGCAGACGTTCACCCATCATCTCAACCTACAAAACAAATAAGGAAAAGCGCGAATGAGGTTCAGCACATCCTCTTCCCACTCACACGGCTTTTTCTCGACGCCGCACCCACAGGTCCTAGAACAGAACAAAAAAAAGGAAATAAATAAATAAATAAATAAACGTTTTAATGCACCTTACATGTTAAAAGCACTTACCTGCTGCTGATGCACTTTTCCTCTCGCCTTTGAAATTAGACAGCAAGGTGTCGATGCACCAAAAATTTGAGAGAGATATATATATATATATATATATATATATATATATATATATATATATATATATATATATATATATATATATATATAAGATCAGGGTTTCGCAGCTCTCTGTGCCTTCTTGCATTTATTTTATATTAGAATATTAACAACAAAACCAAAAATGGATTATTTACCATGGTATGTAAGTCGCTGTAAATCCAGCTCATCTTCCATTGTAAGATTTCAGTTTATTTACAGAGGCACAGGGACCTCCTTCCTCCTCACACGCTGCCTCCTCTCGTCCAACAGGAACGTTACCGCATAACGTTAACGTAAACCTGACGTGGGGTTATTTCATCGCCGTGACAGCAAGATGCTCGCGTGAACACCGTTACGTAACCGACTTGTACAAAACAAACCGAAACAATCTTCTTAATCTAATAAACGTGTACGTTTAGAGTCAAGGTATGTCGGTTTATTGTCGTCGTGGTTACTATCCGTTGGGAAACGCCCACATTTGTCTCATCACTGGTACGCAGAACATTTTTTCTGCGCCATAGTCAGTGTGTTGTCGACGTAAAAAGTCTCAAAGTAGTTCCGCACTGTAAACAAGTGCAAAGCCGACAGATTATTATTATTATTATTATTATTATTATTATTATTATTACTTTAATGTTCATGACCATTAAGTATTTCCCACCACTTCCCTGTTTGTGGAACAAAAAACACCACCACCAACGTCTAAATCATGTGCTTGGAAAGCTTTGCTTTTATTCGATGTTTTGTTTGTGAAATACATCCTCGGCGTCGTCTGTAACACCACTGAACCGGAACAGCAAGAGTACAAACAAAAACATACGCATATCCATATTAATATAGAGTGTATATATATATATATATATATATATATATATATATATATATATATATATATATATATATATATATATATATATATATATATATAATACATTCAGTCGTAAACACAGCCTGTGATTGGTCAGAGTGCAGGGTGTCACTAGGTTAGATTGATTTCTACAGCTGTTCTTTTTCATCGTGTTACTATCGTACGCTAAAGGATCATAGCTTGCTATAAAAACTCTTCCTCTCGTCTCCAGCAGCAACTCGCGACAAACGTTTTTTTCTTTTATGGGTATATGGTATAGATGCTTTCCCAGCCTGGATACGCAAATTTATTGGCACCCTTTAAAATGTTTTGGGGTTTTTTTGTATTTGGGGGGGGTAAGTTTACTATGTTTACTGTGTGAAGGGGGGGGGGGAAGGTCTGTATTTAAATAAAGCTACAAAGTCTGTCGTATACTGCGTGTATATAAAGGGTGCCAATAATTATGGATTATACTGTGTATATATAGTGATATTAAGCTTTTCTATACACACACACACCAGACATATTCGAGTATTTTGTTGTAATTTCCTCACAGGCCACAATATGAAATATCAAGATAGTAAACGTTTAAATGACCGGGTTCGTGTAAATCTTTTTTATTTTTTACGTCCAAATGAAGGCAATTTACGTTAACCTACTGATTGATTTCATCACGCACGAGAGTCAGCGTATCCAGGCTGCTCATGAATGAGAATTTCTCCTGTGGTTTTTTTTTGTTGTTGTTGTTTGTTTCAAGTACTTTTCAACCAATAAATAAATAAATACATACATAAGTAAACAAACCGTTGTGAATCTGTTTTGGTCTTTACGTTGTCTTACCTCTGATCTGAATTTCTCTGGTCCCTAAAACTCACCGGTCACACTTCAGTACATTCCGAACTGACTTCTAAAACACACACACACGCTAAACACACATCAGCCCATAATCACCAATACAGTACATCACAATAATACCAAGTTAAACACACTTTAAAACTACAGCACAGAGGAAACACACACACACATTCGGGATGAATAAAACTGTGTGAAGAAATTTTTTTTTTTTGCGTGTACTCCAGGTATATAAATAAGAACCCTTCAGAATTGCACACAAGTTACAGAGTACATAGGCCTCCTACTCCGAAACGGAGCACGAGAAGTCCGACAAAACAAAATTAAAAGGTGCGAGTTTTAACATTTTTATCCTGCACTGATAACCTGGGAAATCTGCATCACACGATACAAACTAAAAGGTTTAAGCCGCGAACGTGTAACACATGGCTGAAAAAAAAAAACAAAAAAAAAAACGTGTGGAAATCTTTGTTATGGTCCAGAGCGACTCGTGTCTAGACGACACGTTTTAACGCGTTTAAACTTCTCGGTGTGAAATCGGTACGCGCCCAGACGCAGCCAGAGAATTCTCCTGCGAATTTTTTTTTAATGTATTTTAAAAACGTAACAAGAAACGTCGTAAAACCTGAATTAAAAACTAGTTTTTCCCACCAAGATGGACGTCGTTTATTACTGATGATGAACTTAAGTTGTTCGAATAGAGTTTTCGGTACTTGGAGAGCCAAGTGGGTCAGTTTGGATAAACCAAATTGAAATAGAAACGTATGTGGTGCTGGTTAAAGGCTAAAACCGTTCGTTACAAAGAAAAACGGCACGCTCGACCGGTCGTGAAATTCGGCACGAGCCGTATTCTGCGTGCGCTTATAGTGCTAGAACACGGCTTTCGAGCAATCGAATGTTAATTCTACAGCCGTAGGTTCTGGGGCGGAGCTCTGCGTACGTTGGGTACGAGGGGGCGGGCTCAAGGAGTAAGTAAACAAATAGTTCAAATTGGATTCACCTCCACGTACTATATCTACATCTTTACAAGTCTTAGCTAATGCACCTTTCATTTTTAAACAGATCTACAATCTGATTGGCTGAGCCACGGGTTAAAATCAACAATATACACGCATTCTGTTTTAATGCGGCAGGATTTAAACAAAAACATGAGCCGTCGTCCTGTCAGTAGAACACCGTACTCTTTACCCGTTATGTGCGGAACCCCCTAACCTGGAGAACGTTTCATATTCACTGGAAGACAAACATACTTATTATTTTTTTTTATGAATGTGTATTCCCTGCTTCAGGTTGAATATTGTGATGTACCGTGTTAGTGATTATTGATGCTTGATTTATAACCATTAACCCTTAAAAACCCATTAAAAAGGCAAACAACCATGCGATCGGAGAAAAGCTCATCCACGATCCCAAACCTGATTTATCATTTCTTTTAAAAAAAAAACAACTAAATAAATAAAATAAAGTCTTACTTTTTGTAGCTACCGGAAAAAAAACTACGACACTAAATATTTCCTAACACTACACTTATACATAATATACAACACATTCAGTGTGTGTATGGATCAATAACACAGCTGCAGTAAAGGGAAATGTCACAGCGTTGCCAGATTGAAAGGATTTAAACCCTCCTAATTAACGCTAATGAACTTATAGCCACAATTAGAATGACATTTATTTATAGTCAAAGTTTCCTGATTTGATAGAAGAAATGGCATTGAGCAGAATTTCTGGCAACCCTGTGGAGCATCACCTGCAGGTTACATACCTATAGCACAACACACACACACACACACACACACCATCTATAATAAATACACCCTTACGCACAAACACGTGACCACATCCCTACACAGGGTCTACGGAGATAATCATCAGGAACATGACGCGCACACACACACACACACACACACACACACACACACTCAGAGCAAGCCATCAAGGTTCTTCTCAGCAGTCTCTTTGTCCCCGGCGGGCCGGCTCTCCTGAGGACTGTACTTGTTATGGTAATCCTGCAGAATCGTCACAACGTCATGATGACCGAAGTGTACAGCCTCGTCCATGGGTGTGTTCCCCCACCTACACACACACACACGCAATATTAATTTGTTTTATTAACTTCAAAAGAGAGCGAGAGAGAAAAAAAAAGAGAGGGGTTGGGTTCACCACACCGACGTCCCTCAACCTTAAAAATGCTGCTATAACCGGATACAATAAAAAATAAAAAATGTTTTTAAAAAAAGCTCTTACCTGTCTCTGGGTTCGGGGTTCACCTTACAGGCCTCGAGAAGGAAGCGCACAACCTCAGTGTGACCTGCAAGACACACACACACACACACACACACAACTGAACAAACCCCAATAATATGGTTAATGTGATGCGATTGCCCACACACGTCATAAATACGCATGTGTAGATTTATATTCCTGCACCACTAGGTGGAAGAAAGCACAGCGAAGAGCAATCAGAGCTACTTCTGAGACATGCGGATGAGAAAAGACAGATATGTCAGTGTAACTGCAGTTCAGCTGCCAGCCAGCAGGGGGCAGTAAAGTAATAGTAGTAGCAATAATAATAATAATAATAATGAAGAGCTGTCAGTACCTTCAGCAGCAGCAACATGAAGCGCCGTCCTGGAGTCATAATCTCTCTGCTCCATGTCCATCGAGGACAGAGCGAACCTACGGACACACACACACACTCGCTGTGTCAGAAAGGATGTGGGAAGAAAAGTGTGCCATGGGCTATAGGTGAGACAGGTGCTGCAAGAGTGTGTGTATGTGTGCGCGCGCACACGTCTGTGTGTGTGTGCGCGCGCGCGTGTGTGTGCGCACCTCCTCAGTGCAGACACGTCCCCTGTGTAGGCAGCAAACAGCAGATTAATAACAGATTTGACCTGGAAGAGAGAAAAACACATTATAGTTAATACAGAAAGGACAGGGCAGCTGTGATTGGAGGACGTACGTGTCACTCACCCGCTCGTCTCCGCCCTCTCGCCGAGGATCCAGCTTCTTAGCAAAGTGACGCAGATTATCATAGTTGTGGAAGTTACACAGATGCACCAGATCCTACACACACACACACACACACACACACACACACACGGAGGGTCTTTGTATAAATTGATATGTACAGTATACACATTAGTCTGAGAGTTGAGTACTGAAGTTTAATACTGAAATTACACGCTATTCAGAATTTACATGAGAGTTAACACACGTGTAAGCGTTGTAATGAGAGAGAGATAGAGACACAGACACAGACAGACAGATAGGGTACCGTGCAGAACTTGATGCCACGGACGCTGTTCCCCAGTTTGTCCAGAGGAGGAGACCAGCACATGATACCCATCACATTCGGAACCACCAACAAAATACCACCAGCCACGCCCGACTTCGCTGGTAAACCCACCTACAACACACACACACACGTAACTCTGTATGACTGAAGTGTAGCCTCCATCCGGCTGTGTAACTATGTGAACTGAATTGAATAAAAACAGAACTATATTATATATATATATATATATATATATATATATATATATATATATATATATATATATATATATATATATATATATGTGTGTGTGTGTGAGAGAGAGAGAGAGACTCACGTGGAAGGCGAACTGGCCGGAGAAGTCGTACATGCCGCAGGAGTGCATGAGGCTCAGCGTGTTCCTCACGGCCTCGGGGTTCAGCACACGCTCGCCTGTGATTGGACAGAATCCTCCGTTGGCCAACGTAGCCGCCATCACGCTAGCACTCTCACACGTCACCTCTATAGAACACAGCTACACACACACACACACACACACACACACAATAAAACTCTCTATAACATGGCAAGACTTTCTGGAAACTCAAAGTGTCCAGATTAAATATTTTATAAAATCATCCTGACCTGGAAGTAGAAGTCCAGGATAGCGGTCATATCTGTGCCCTCTGGGAAACACTGTACAAGGGAGAGAGAGAGAGAGGGAGAGAGAGAGAGAGAGAGAGAGAGAGAGAGAGAGAGAGAGAGAGAAAAGGTTATTAGAATAATTTATAATGGTGTTATAAATAACAAAATGTTAATAAATAATGATAAAAAATACATGAATCACCTTCTATTGTTAAAATAATAAAGTCTGAATTATTATTATTATTATTATTATTATTATTATTATTATTATAATACCTTCTTCTCCTTCAGATAGTAACCGATGGCAAAGTTTCTGTCTCCAGACATTCTCTCAGACTGAAACCTGGACCACACAAACACACACCAACACCCCTTTATTCACCTCTCTACACATGTTCAATTCTGCTGAAATATTAAATACTTCTTCTGAGTGAGCAGCGATATTAAAAAGTGTCTCTATTTAACAGACTGAAGCCGATGTCGTGCTGATTTGTTCGCGGTTCTGGATGTTTCTGCAACGTTTACCTCCATACAGGTATTATTATTATTATTATTATTATTATTATTATTATCATTATTATTATTTACACCTAGTGGTCAAACATGGGAACTGCAGCAAGCGCTAACTGAGCTCCAGACGGGGCCGGAATCACGCTGCCCCATGCTCGGGGGGCGGAGCAGCAGAGACAGGACAAGTGATGACAGGGTTGCCAGATTAGCTAAGGTTAGTATTAACAAAATACTCCTAGTCAACCAAGATCTTGTTTTATAGCAAATAATAGGAATGAATTAATAAACCGAATACATTTCCACAAAGACAGGCAGAGCGTAAGTGCAGACGGTGTGTGTGTGTGTGTGTGTGTGTGTGTACCGAACCATTTCTACTGTAAGACACAGTGTAAAGACTGAGAAAGGGGGTAAGGGGGATTTAAGTGGATAACGTCCGTGCATCAGAAACACATGTGATAAACACTTATCTCCCTACACAAATGATGAGGGGGGGGAAAAAAAAAGAAAACGCGTCCTTTTTTTTTCCCCCCACCCTCCCAGATTCACTTTTGTGTGTGTGTGTGTGTGCGCGCGCTAGATTCAGGTGTGGATTTTGAGAGGAAGCAGAGACTCACGTCGCATTGCTGAAACCCACGTGCTCGTTTCCAGCCATCTTTTTCATGAAGTTCATCACCTACCACGCAGACACATAAGCAAACGCCGTCAGAGCTCCGACGCCCACGTGTTTGTTTATTTATTTATTTATCTACAGTATTAAACCCTGTAGTCCACGGAGAACGCCTGTCGCGTTGGGATCAAACCGTCCCGATTCCATTTTACTCACATAGTCGAACTTCTCTGCATTTCCGGCACCTTGCTGTAAAATAAACACAAAACACAAAAACACATGAGAACGCAGTGACGCCGGACAGATAAACCTTCTCCGACGAGCTCGGCATCCTTTGGGAGCATCACTATAAAACGGCGTGAACAGGATTTACCTTGATGAGTGAGGTACAGACTATGGCTCCTGCGTTCACCATCGGATTGTGTGGCTTATCTGCAAAAATAACCATTGTTGAATAAAAACACGACGACATCAGCGGTTATTTATATAAATAACGTATCGGCGATATATATGTATAATGTGAGGGGGTTTTACGCGTGTGTGTGTGTGTGTCTCACCGTCCTCGTTGAGGAACAGCTTGTTGAAGCGCAGCCCGCTGGGTTCTTTCCCAATGAAGCGGTGCACGTACTCGGTGCCGTGATCGTGAACGGCGATGGCGTATTTCAGCGGCTTCACGCACGACTGCAGGCAGAATGGCACTTTGGTATCGCCTGCTGTGTGTCTGCGTTGGGAAAAAACCAACAAACAAAAAAACCCCAGATTATTCGCGTTAATGCACTTCTTCCTAACGCATCACCGTTTCTATAGTAACGGCTCGCTCGCTCGTTTTTAAATCGCTGTGGTATGAGAGGAATAAAACACCGGGAAAATAATCGGCGTCTTACCTCTGGCCATCAACAGTACAGAGAGACACGGCCCAGTAATCAGGACTGAACTTAGCCAGCTGGGGGATGTAGTCTGCCACCTGCACACCAATACAACATCAACACAAATCCTCTTCTTTACCAGGTACAGACGTCTTATATCTCTCTCTCTCACACACACACACACACACACTCTGATAACAGCGTCACCTGTCCTCCAGAGAGCTTCTTGGCGCCTTCGTATAGCTCGTCGATGTGCGATGTGAACGACTGGAAATCAGGAATCACAAACTTCTTCCGGAACGCCTGAGAGAGCAGCACAATGTTGCTCTGGACACATCTACACACACACACACACACACATATTTCTGTGTACCTTCTGGTCATCAATTGCACCAAATAATACAGAAATCCTTTCCAACATCATTTGCACGTCCGGTTTCTGGACTGAGGAACTTGTTCACAGCTCGTTAGGAACGTTTTTTTTTTATTGTCGTACTGTACGTGTGTCGGTTTCCTGACGATCTTTTCCCCCCGTATCTGTCAGGTTGTAGTGGAAGTATTCCCGTCTGGTCGAACATGTGACTCAGCATCCAAAAGTCCGTATTAAGCTGGTGTGCGTCATCCGGCTTTGCTCAAACGTACAGAACGGCTGTGCGTCATCGACACAGCGGAAAGAAGCGAATACTACTTCTAGGAGTGATCGTGACCCAGTGGCAGCTTTTATACAGTACAGAACAGAACCTCGTGGAACCACCGAGCCTTACTTTCGTTTTCACAGAGAAGCCTTCATAAATATTTACACACTGAGAACAATCGGGTAAGACCTGAGAGAGGAACAAGCCTGTCCTCTTGACCCCTGACAACATTTTCAGTCTATCTGGAAGAATAACATCATCTACGGAGAGCGAGTAATCCAAGCTAAAACAAAGTCAGTAGTCTTTTCAGTATCAGTATCCCTTAAGTCAGTATTCGGCCATTTACTACTTTAACCAGCGCTTTTTCAGTACGATGATAAGCTGCAAATCCTGACTAAAGCATTTTGTGCATATTGTTCAGTCATGCTTGGCATTTTAACACCTAAACAAATACATTTACATTACATATGCTAATGTTTGCTAGCCCCGCTAAAGCAATATTAGACCTTGGGGGGGGGGGGGGGGGGGGGTAGAGTCATTACATAGCCACTGGAGGTTGCACAGCAAATATACTCTAATCCTACAACCTATTCTTGTCAGAACTACATGCCAGACGGAGGATCTCCGCAGGAAGCTTTATACACAAACATTTAATCTGGATGTGACTGGATGCTTCTGAATACTGTCAGCCAATCAGAAATGAGTATTATCTCATCTAGTGTATTTCATCACTTAAATATATAAAATAGATAAAACTGTCCCTTGGTTTAACATATATAAAGGATAATAGAGTCCTGGATGGAAATATCCAGTTGGAATTAAAGAGTGACTGACACACACACACACACACACACACACACACACACACACACGAACACGCACACCCCTTTTTATCCTTTTGCACAAAGCTGCAGATGATGATTGAGACACCAGGTCGGGATTTCAGTGAAACCTAACAGACACCAAACACCTGAATGCTGCTGAATATTTAATAATGAGCTGTGGTAGATGTTCACAGAACAGCCAATCACACGCCTGGAGAACTGAATCAGTCAATAATGAATAATTCATTACTGGGAGATATAAGATCTTTATAACCAATTCAAAACTAAAAGAAGTGTTTATCATGATCTCACACACACACACACACACACACACACACACACACATGGTAACGCGAGTGTTGTTACTTTTTAAAGAGGTGTCGATCCAGTGCTCCATCAGATGAGGTCTTCAGTGTGATCTTCAGCATCTCCATACACTCCTTCAGACGGGGATCTCCTGTACGCAGACCTGTCGCTTTCAACGCCTACACACGTACGCACGCGCTCACACACACACACACACACACACACACACACACACACACACACACACACAGAGAGAGAGAGAGCGAGTGAGAGATCATGATGTATATCAGAATTTGTTAAACATAGCAGTCAACACTAAGAGAACTTTGTGGCTTCTATAATGCATGTTAGAATGCATGGGGTACTCGCTGAAAGGATTCCAGAATGCTCGTTGGAAGGGTTCTAGAATGTGGGATGCTTAGTGGAAGGGTTCTAGAATGTGGGATGCTTAGTGGAAGGGTTCTAGAATGTGGGATGCTTGTTAAAGGGTTCTACAATATGGGATGCTTGTTGGAAGGGTTCTAGAATGTGGGATGGTTGTTGGAAGGGTTCTTGAATGTGGGATGCTTGTTGGAAGGGTTCTAGAATGTGGGATGCTTAGTGGAAGGGTTCTAGAACATGGCATGCTTGTTGGAAGGGTTCTAGAATGTGGGATGGTTGTTGGAAGGGTTCTAGAATGTGGGATGGTTGTTGGAAGGGTTCTAGAATGTGGGATGGTTGTTGGAAGGGTTCTAGAATGTGGGATGGTTGTTGGAAGGGTTCTAGAATGTGGGATGCTTGTTGGAAGGGTTCTAGAATGTGGGATGCTTGTTGGAAGGGTTCTAGAATGTGGGATGCTTAGTGGAAGGGTTCTAGAATGTGGGATGCTTAATGGAAGGGTTCTAGAATGTGGGATGCTTAGTGGAAGGGTTCTAGAATGTGGGATGCTTGTTAAAGGGTTCTACAATATGGGATGCTTGTTGGAAGGGTTCTAGAATGTGGGATGGTTGTTGGAAGGGTTCTAGAATGTGGGATGCTTAGTGGAAGGGTTCTAGAATGTGGGATGCTTGTTGGAAGGGTTCTAGAATGTGGGATGGTTGTTGGAAGGGTTCTAGAATATGGGATGCTTGTTGGAAGGGTTCTAGAATGTGGGATGGTTGTTGGAAGGGTTCTAGAATGTGGGATGCTTAGTGGAAGGGTTCTAGAATATGGGATGCTTGTTTGAAGGGTTCTAGAATGTGGGATGGTTGTTGGAAGGGTTCTAGAATGTGGGATGCTTAGTGGAAGGGGTCTAGAACGTGGGATGCTTGTTGGAAGGGTTCTAGAACGTGGGATGCTTAGTGGAAGGGTTCTAGAATGTGGGATGGTTGTTGGAAGGGTTCTAGAATGTGGGATGGTTGTTGGAAGGGTTCTAGAATGTGGGATGGTTGTTGGAAGGGTTCTAGAATGTGGGATGCTTAGTGGAAGGGTTCTAGAATGTGGGATGGTTGTTGGAAGGGTTCTAGAATGTGGGATGCTTGTTGGAAGGGTTCTAGAATGTGTGATGCTTAGTGGAAGGGTTCTAGAATGTGGGATGCTCGTTGGAAGGGTTCTAGAACGTGGGATGCTTAGTGGAAGGGTTCTAGAACGTGGGATGCTTAGTGGAAGGGTTCTAGAATGTGGGATGCTCGTTGGAAGGGTTCTAGAATGTGGGATGCTCGTTGGAAGGGTTCTAGAATGTGGGATGCTTAGTGGAAGGGTTCTAGAATGTGGGATGCTTGTTGGAAGGGTTCTAGAATGTGGGATGCTTAGTGGAAGGGTTCTAGAATGTGGGATGCTTAGTGGAAGGGTTCTAGAATGTGGGATGGTTGTTGGAAGGGTTCTAGAATGTGGGATGCTTAGTGGAAGGGTTCTAGAATGTGGGATGCTCATTGGAAGGGTTCTAGAATGTGGGATGCTTAGTGGAAGGGTTCTAGAATGTGGGATGCTTAGTGGAAGGGTTCTAGAATGTGGGATGGTTGTTGGAAGGGTTCTAGAATGTGGGATGCTCATTGGAAGGGTTCTAGAATGTGGGATGCTTAGTGGAAGGGTTCTAGAATGTGGGATGCTTAGTGGAAGGGTTCTAGAATGTGGGATGCTGTTGGAAGGGTTCTAGAATGTGGATTGACATGGGGTGCTTGCTGTGAGGATTCTAGAATGTAGAACTGGAGGAGTTTTGCATAATTCCACATAGAACCTGATTCGATATGATGATAAACCAGTGTGTGTGTATATGTATGTATATTTGTACACACACACACACACACACACACACACACACACACACACACACACCGTAGTAAACTTGTGTGCTGGGATTTTTTCTTGGCCCTCAGCAATGGTGTAGAAGAGCAGATCCTCCAGACTGGGCAGGATTCCTGCCTTCCTTCTTCTGTAGATAAAACACACACACACACACACACACACACACACACACACACACACACACACACGAAATTGGTCACGATCAAGTAAGAAATACTAAACCGCAATAAAGGTTGGTACTGATCATCACAGACACTGTGAGGGAGAAGACACTCGAGACAGCTAGAGATGCAGTGACAGCAGAGGAAAAGCCTGAAATCACACGCTGCTTGCACACATTTCAGAAGGAGGAAGGTCCACCTCAGTGCTGCAGTGTGCTGTGGGACAGCTGAGGAGCGTTCCTCCATGATGGAGCGGGGATTTTAAAAATAAACAAACAAAAAGCAAAAAAGGACGTAGCTTCTTTCAATGGGGAGGCGCATTCAGAGACACATCACAGAGAACATCTGTCTCACATACGCTGGAAGGCAGTTTAAAGTTCTGTGTTCTTGAAGAACTTCGAGAAGGTGTCCTCGCGAACTTCTCGAGAAACATGACGGACAAAACCGTCACTCCGGCTGGGTATTTAAAAAAAAAAGCATAGAGATAATATCCTAAACCACTGTAAGAAGTTTCTGCAAATCTCACGATACATTTTGTTATAATTATATTATATTAAATAAATATATGAGCACAGGTGGAACCGTAACACTGCATTCTGTCCACCAGGAGAACGCTGTGATGTCATCGCACCCTGTGACTAGAACACGCCGCAGCGTTACATCTGAACGTATGACTCACAGGAGATGCCTCTGTGATGTAATCTCTAGATGGTTGGGAGGGGTCTACTATGTGGAATGTTTAATGAAAGGGTACTAGAATGGGGAATGTTTAGAAGAATTGTTACAACGGCTCTAGAACGTGGGACGCCTGTTGGAACGGCTCTAGAACGTGGGACGCCTGCTGGAACGGCTCTAGAACGTGGGACGTGCTGGAACGGCTCTAGAACGTGGGACGCCGGCTGGAACGACTCTAGAACGTGGGACGCCTGCTGGAACGGCTCTAGAACGTGGGACGCCTGCTGGAACGGCTCTAGAACGTGGGACGTGCTGGAACGGCTCTAGAACGTGGGACGCCTGCTGGAACGGCTCTAGAACGTGGGACGCCTGCTGGAACGGCTCTAGAACGTGGGACGCCTGCTGGAACGGCTCTAGAACGTGGGACGCGCTGGAACGGCTCTAGAACGTGGGACGTGCTGGAACGGCTCTAGAACGTGGGACGTGCTGGAACGGCTCTAGAACGTGGGACGTGCTGGAACGGCTCTAGAACGTGGGACACCGGCTGGAACGGCTCTAGAACGTGGGACACCGGTTGGAACGGCTCTAGAACGTGGGACGCGCTGGAACGGCTCTAGAACGTGGGACGCGCTGGAACGGCTCTAGAACGTGGGACGCGCTGGAACGGCTCTAGAACGTGGGACGCCTGCTGGAACGGCTCTAGAACGTGGGACGCCTGCTGGAACGGCTCTAGAACGTGGGACGCGCTGGAACGGCTCTAGAACGTGGGACGCGCTGGAACGGCTCTAGAACGTGGGACGCGCTGGAACGGCTCTAGAACGTGGGACACCGGTTGGAACGGCTCTAGAACGTGGGACACCGGTTGGAACGGCTCTAGAACGTGGGACGTGTTGGAACGGCTCTAGAACGTGGGACGCCTGCTGGAACGGCTCTAGAACGTGGGACGCGCTGGAACGGCTCTAGAACGTGGGACGCGCTGGAACGGCTCTAGAACGTGGGACGTGCTGGAACGGCTCTAGAACGTGGGACGCCTGCTGGAACGGCTCTAGAACGTGGGACGTGCTGGAACGGCTCTAGAACGTGGGACGCCTTCTGGAACGGCTCTAGAACGTGGGACGCCTGCTGGAACGGCTCTAGAACGTGGGACGCGCTGGAACGGCTCTAGAACGTGGGACGTGCTGGAACAGCTCTAGAACGTGGGACACCGGTTGGAACGGCTCTAGAACGTGGGACGTGCTGGAACGGCTCTAGAACGTGGGACACCAGCTGGAACGGCTCTAGAACGTGGGACACCGGTTGGAACGGCTCTAGAACGTGGGACGTGCTGGAACGGCTCTAGAACGTGGGACGTGCTGGAACAGCTCTAGAACGTGGGACGTGCTGGAACAGCTCTAGAACGTGGGACACCGGTTGGAACGGCTCTAGAACGTGGGACGTGCTGGAACGGCTCTAGAACGTGGGACGCCTGCTGGAACGGCTCTAGAACGTGGGACGCGCTGGAACGGCTCTAGAACGTGGGACGCGCTGGAACGGCTCTAGAACGTGGGACGTGCTGGAACGGCTCTAGAACGTGGGACGTGCTGGAACGGCTCTAGAACGTGGGACGCCTGCTGGAACGGCTCTAGAACGTGGGACGCCTGCTGGAACGGCTCTAGAACGTGGGACGCCTGCTGGAACGGCTCTAGAACGTGGGACGTGCTGGAACGGCTCTAGAACGTGGGACGCCTTCTGGAACGGCTCTAGAACGTGGGACGCCTGCTGGAACGGCTCTAGAACGTGGGACGCGCTGGAACGGCTCTAGAACGTGGGACGTGCTGGAACGGCTCTAGAACGTGGGACGTGCTGGAACGGCTCTAGAACGTGGGACGCCTGCTGGAACGGCTCTAGAACGTGGGACGCCTGCTGGAACGGCTCTAGAACGTGGGACGCCTGCTGGAACGGCTCTAGAACGTGGGACGCCTGCCGGAACGGCTCTAGAACGTGGGACGCCTGCCGGAACGGCTCTATAATATGGATTAACATGCGAGATGTTTGTCGAAAAGACTCTAGAATGCTGAAGGCTTGGCAGAAGGGTTCTGTGGGAGGACCGTTGGAAGGGTTCTAGAATGTTTGTTAGAAGGTTTCTAGAATGTGGAACACTTGCTGGGAGGGTTCTAGAAATGTCGAATGCTAGAACATGCAGTATTTGTCGAAAGAGTTCTAAAGTGTCAGATGTCAGAAGGGTTCTAGGACGAGGACACGAACGCAGAAGTCTTGCTGGAGATATTCTAGAACATGTCATGGTAGAAGGGCTTGGGACTGAGGAGGGTTCTAGAATGCATAACTGTGGAAGGGAAGACAGACAGACATAAATGCAAAAAAATGAAACAAAAACAAAAATACTTACAGAACAAATGCAAAAGTGAGCAGATCGATCATCACAGGGAGAAAAAAAAACAAACACACACACACACAGACACACACACACACACAGTGTCAATGAAATATTTACTCATAAAACATCATACAAAATCATCATCATCATCATCATCATCATCACACAGGAGACTGAAACAGAAATACAGGCATGATAAAGGAGTGCAAGTGTATACAGATTATCATCTCTCACACACACGAAAGCATCTCACACAGATGGAGAGGATACACTGATGACCTTCAACAGTCTCGCTCACACACACACACACACACACACACACACACACACACACACACAGAGAGAGAGAGAGAGAGAGAGAACAGTCGGTCTTTCTCCAGGGATTCACTGGCAGATCATATGAACATGGCTCCTACCACCACATGTGTTTATGTTGCGGAACAGGTTCCTCACTCGTTCCTGGACTGTGTAGGTCATGAAAGGAACCATGGTGATGCTTCTGGTTTCTGAGTAGTTTCGCTCGTTATATTCACACATTTAGGTAAAACCATCTTGAAGTGCATTCAGGAGCATTTTCCAGCATATATATATATATATATGTGTCAAAAATATATAGATAAAGATATCGTCTGATATGACGTTAATATCATAATATACTGTAAAACCAGAGGTTTTTTTACTTTAAATGATTTGCTGTATACTTTAATTACAGTCGAGTGCACGTTATAAATGTATTTCAAAGCCATTTATTAGATGAATATCGTGATATCGCATGTCTCAGTACCGTGATATCGCGTGTCTCAGTACCGTGATATCGCGTGTCTCAGTACCGTGATATCGCGTGTCTCAGTACCGTGATATCGTGTGTCTCAGTACTGTGATATCGTGATATCGCGTGTCTCAGTACCGTGATATCGCGTGTCTCAGTACCGTGATATCACGTGTCTCAGTACCGTGATATCGTGTGTCTCAGTACTGTGATATCGTGATATCGCGTGTCTCAGTACCGTGATATCGCGTGTCTCAATACCATGATATCGTGATATCGCGTGTCTCAGTACCGTGATATCGCGTGTCTCAGTACCGTGATATCGTGTGTCTCAGTACTGTGATATCGTGATATCGCGTGTCTCAGTACTGTGATATCGCGTGTCTCGGTACCGTGATATCGTGATGTTTGCGTCACATCGCTCAGCTCTATTAGCATGCTAGCTGAACATGAACGGGTTTATATGTATATTTTCAGCATGCTAGCACTGTAATGCATATTACTCACTTCTCGTTGGCTGCATCTTTGTCGTTTTTTGTTTGACCAGAGCTCGTGCACAGATAACGGCGGCATCCTCCGGCGGGAGCACGCGCGCCCGTCCACGTCGCCGGTGTGACTTTGTCGCGGGCGGCTCGTGACGTCTTATCCCTGGCGATAACAAATAACGGACTCGTCCGGTTTGGTTTGAGCAGCTCCTTCAAAGCTACCGAGCACCTAAACGGCCACATTGTCAGTCTTTCACTGTACAAGTTAACGAGAACCGGAAATCACGAGCGCTCGCTAGATATTAAATCTAAAAATGTATCGGATTAATCCTGCTCTGCTTTCTCCGCCTCCGCTCGCCGCGCTATTGGAGTAGAACGGCGCGCGCCTTCCCTTCCCGCATTCCCATTGGTCCGCGTCAGACCATTCGCAACATCGATTGGCTGAATCAGGTGTCACTCATTAATAATGCGGAAATGCAAATTAGCCGCCCGGTGAGAGGTGAAACGCTAAATAAAGACAGCTCAGCTAGATGTGTGGTAATGTGAGGAATAGAGCTCAGCTGCATCTGCGTCAGCTCAAATACAAGTTTACATGTTAAATAAAGTTTAGATATTAAAATAAATCTTGTATATTGAGTTAATATATTAAATTCAATCAGAATTAAATTAAAGCGGTTTTTATCGTTTATAAATTCATTACAATGGCAAACTTTTCTACTCTAGCTTAGTGCTAACAAGTAATAACAACAATAATATTATCATTAAAAAGCGACTAAAGACTATTTTATATAGTTTCCTCAGCTTTTATTAACTCTCTTGTTTTTCTTTTACGAGCTATTCTATATGAATTATTCTTATTAATTATTTTTGAATGTTTACATATATGCATTCTTTTTTTATATATTACTGCTCATATTATGTTCCTATCTGATTATCATTTAGAGCTGCATTTTATGTATAAAAGGTGCATTAAAACTTGACATTATCATATTAAAAAGCAGCTCAATACATTTTCATACACTATATTTTAGGCTTTCTTCTGTATCCTACAACTGTTTTCTCTCTCTCTCTCTCTCTCTCTCATGTTGTCCCTTAATGATTTATATCTAAAAATCCTATCCTAAAAAAAGACCAGCACGCACATAAAGGCTGTTTGTGATTGTGCTGGCTGTAAATTCATCCACTGGTTAATGCTATTGAAACAAGTAATCCAGTCCAGGATTTAATCCAAGTGTATTTATAATTACAAAACCCAAAGCGATGTGAAAAGGCCTCATATTCAGCCTATCAGCAATCAGATTATATACATTATGCTTACTGATGTAGATTTTTTCATTAAAGGTGAATATAATATAGTTTAGACATTTGTTCATCAATGAGCACTGAGGAGAAGAAACTCATCATGTGAGATAGAGGTAAAGAGGAAGTCTGAGTCTCAGCAGGAGGAAGCACTGTGACTCGGGAGTTATTTTTACATCAGGTCTATCAGGTTAGAAATCCCTTCTACTGACTATTAACTTGATTGGCGCACGTGAGCCGTGATTCTCCAGGGGATCTGTGGTGCATCAGATCACAGGTCTTCGAGAAATCTCTCCCTTATGCATGATACATCTACAGGGACAGAGAAAATCTGTGATGATGAAGATCTGGCCCCGCCTACATACACACACACACACACACACTGGTTTCCACGGTAATGTTACTGCTGGTTCTCCTATGGGACATTCTGTAGACACTAAGGGTGTGTATATATCCTTGGGTGTGTTTGTGTGAGTAGAGATAATGTTCTATATGTAGCAGATGTTTATAGTGTGGACATTAACATCAAACACTGAACACTGGCCAAAATGGCCGCTCACCTCACCGAGCTTAAACAGCACCACACCTTTGTAAAAAAAAAAAAAACAACTATCAAAGTTTTATTTGTCTGGAACTGGTTATTAATTGTGCACTTGAGTGAGGATGTAATTTGGTGCATACAATAAAGGAAACATTGTACAAATAGTCCAGAAATGTCGAGTGCTGAGGTGTAGCGTGTTCCAGATTGGTAACCCATTCTTCAGTACACATTCAGGGTTGTAGTCGAGACCATGTTGGTGAGTTCGAGATCAGAACTTCTTCGGTCCCTAGTGGGCGACAGGGTGGGGTTGCCTCCGGAGTCGGTACGCTGCTGTTGGATTTCGAAATTCACACATGATGCCTTTCCATGTTTTACGATCCATGGCAATGGCCTTGGTGTCATGGAGACGGAGTCGGTAGTTTTTCAGGTCCTCCTCGATTTGCTTGGACCATGTCTTCTTTGGCGCAGATCTTTGCACCTTCTAGTCCTCTGTCGTTGCCGCCAGAAAAAGTAATACGGTATACGGGTGGTGCTCATTCGGCAGACGTGCGCAAACCATCTCAGCCGCCCCGACTGAATCGTCTCTCCGATCGCCGGCTGGATGCCGCATCTTGTCTGGAGGACGGTGTCGTTGCGGAATCCATCACGAAGGGAAACACCCAAGATCTGACATCGCGTTTGGAAAAGCTCGAGTTTGTTCAGCTCTGGTTTGAGCAGAAATCCACGTTTCTGATCCGTACAAGAGAACTGCCAGGATCAGCATCTGGAAAAGGCGGATTCTGGTCTTGATGGAGACATTCTCGACATTCGAGAGCAGGACTAGCCTAGATCAGATCCAGATTAAGTCTTAAGGGGGTTAAATACAAGTGAGACTGAGTCAAGAGCATCAATTCCTTTTTGAGGCCAAGTCTTCACTTCAACGTGACCTCGTTCGTGCATCGTCCCAGTGACTGGCCTGTTTCCTGGGAGAACGAATTACTTCTCATCAAACTTGCGTAAGAAAAGACAAACTCTCCATCATGACCGAGGACATATATGTCTCAATAATGTCTTGAGACTGGACTGAACTCCTACAATCCTACTACACACTCTAAACAGGGAGTCGACTGCTTCTTTTCAGATTTTCTGTCTTGAGCATCAGGCTTCAAAAGCCAACATGAGAGGGCTGATTCGTACCCGTTGATGAAAACACACACACGTACCATCTCCGAATTATTCTGTATGTCTTTATTACAAAATAGTGTTGACGTCTGCAAAGTGAGTCATTACTGATTGCGCCATTAAAGTAAATCTGAGACGGATTTACAACGATTACAATTTTTTACTTATTAAAGAACATCTTACTTTTTCAATTAACCATTTTATAGTTACATAATGTTGTGGAACGTCAAACAGGTTAGTTGCTGTTGCCACTTACATTATAGAAGCTATAAACGGTCACCTCACCCTCACCAGACGCTCTCTTTATTTCTCTCCCGAAACGCAGCTCGTCACAGACCGTGAAACCACAAAAGCGTAAACTCCTCTGTCCTGAAGATGTCAGAAAACTTAAAAAAAAAAGTTACAGCTTTACCTCTGACTGTTACAAAGCGCCGACACTGGAGACTCCTTCCGTCAAGGTTAAACAAACACCTCCTTCAACAGATTAACGATGTTTCTAATTCGTTTATGTGGAGCGTCCGCTGTACGAGTCCCTGCGAATGAGCTGTTACTATAGAAACCAGAACGAATTAAACCAAACTGCGCGTGTTAATATAAACCATGAGAGCTGCTGTTATAGAAAATTATTCAACACCTTCTGACCAAATCCAGAATTCAACACCACTGTGGTGTAAACATTAATGAAACTCTGTGCAAGTGTGTGTGTGTGTGTGTGTGTGTGTGTGTGTGTGTGTAATGAAACAGTACAACAAATCAACCTCGACTGGAACTTATCGACCGCTGTTGCAGGAAAGCAATAATAATAATAATAAAAAAACAGATTATTAATAAATTAAAACAATGATGTATTCAGTGTTTATGACAATAATCAGTAACCAAAGCCATCATTCTTTAAATGATATCAGACATTCAAATACAGAAAATAACTTACAGCCACACACAAATACTGACTGTCATATCTCAATAATTATCTTACCTTATTCTTTTAGCATGGTTTACGATATTATCGTGATGAAATTATAACGTTTCTGAATATCGCAATCGGTTTGTGTAAGTGATTATCGGCACACTACACACTCTCTATTTTAAAAATCATTGCTATAAATTTTTTTTTTAAGTCCTCCATGGTCATTATGGAGTCTATGTGTGAGTGTGTGTGTGTGTGAGAGACAGAGAGAGAAAGAGAGGGAGAATGCTTTGTTCATGTGGAGGCCCCCAGAGACAACGCCCTGTCCGGCAGGGTGTGTGTTCCATTGGGAGAATCTTCGGCCTGCGCTGCGCTCTCATAAGAACCGGGAGGGAAATTCTCATCCTGTGAGTTCGGAGGACAGCTATCTGGGTCCTAGAGAGAAAGAGAACACATTTATTCTAAATAACAACAACAACTACAAAAAAGCTCGTTATCAAAATCAAAAAGTGACATGAAAATGAACTTTTCTCCATTATTTAGTGTTACAACCTGGAACACCATCCACAGCGTGAAGACTGGTGGTGGTAGTATCATATAGTACTTTAAGTAATACCTTTAGCCGCTTTGTTGCTTTTCTGACTAATCCCCTCTTTGACCTGCTCGCTGAATGTTGCTGGACGGCCTCCTCTAGGCACGGCTGTGCCGTATTCTTTACAAAAATACTTTTCCAGAACTGTGTCCTGCACTTGTTTTGATCCCTCCTTGGTCTTCATGATGCTGTTTGTTTAGGTAACAAACTCTGAGCTCTTCCAGAATCTGGTGTATTTATACTAACATCAAGTGACACTTTAATGACACACGTGTCCTCTCGTTTGGATGGTAACGGAACTAATTTAAGGGTTTCACAGCAACTGACGGGGGTGAATGAACTAACCTATGAATTATAACTTCTTTTCTTTTTTTTCTAAATAATTTTACAAACTATATTTTCTGTCCCTGCATATTATGAATGTTATGGACTAGTTTGTGTAGATTCATAACATACAGACTAGGTTCCGGGGGGTAAATACTTATGTATGCATTCTTTTATAAATATCACATCACACACTTACCTCGCTCCTTCTGAGGAAGGCATGAAAGACAAGCCGAGAACACACATGAATAAACGCGATAAATAATAGCCCTGGTCTGGTTATTACCCACAATGCCCTGCTGTACCTGTAGAGGCTGGACCTCGGTGTGCGTGTGCGTCTTCTTCATGACGATCAGCTCTCTGATCTGGACAATGGCGAAGGCGATGGTGACCCACGGAGACACACTGTGAGCCCAGGCGGGTTTGGCGCCGTCCTCCTGCTCCTCCTGGTGCCGTGTTTTCCGGGCCAGACGCGTGGGATCCTGGTGGACGCTTGGGGTCACGACCTCGGAGTTCGGCATCAGGTCTATGGTTGCTATGGGGACCGGGCTGGAGGGGACAGGGATGTTCTCGGCCAGCATCTTATCCTCTGTGGGGTGGAGACAGGGACTGTTTGGACTCGTTATCAGATCGGATCAGCTCTGCTCATTAATGAGGACTGAGGGAGCGAGACGACCCACAATGCACTGTAATCTGACACACTCTCCCTTTCAGACCAGCAACGACTGGGTAGAAAGAGTCGGTTTATTATGTTCAACTGCTACGTTAATTAGTTATTGAGAATTAATTAGCACACAGTCAGACAACTAAATCGCTGTATTCACATGAGCCACTTTTACAAGCAGCACAATACGGTATTAATCATGTTATAAACCATGTTATAAAGTTTACAAGATTTATGAATAATATATTTTTTTTTGGATATTTTCTGAGACTGACATAAGCCTCTCTGTCATACTCTCTTTCTCCTTCTGTCTGTTTGTCTCTCTCTCTCTCCTTCTCTTCATCTCTCTCTCTTTCTCCTTCTGTCTGTCTGTCTTTCTCTGTCCCTTTCTCTCTCTCTGTTTCTCCTTCTGTGAGTGTGTCTCTCTCCCGGTCTCTCTTGCTGTCTGTCTCTCTCTCTCTGTCTCACTTACCCTCGCCCTTTTCAGTGACACTCTGGATGAAGGCGAAGAGCAGGAGGATGACGAGTGAGGCCATTCCAATCCCCCTGAATGTCTCAGCGGGGCCTGCACACACACACACACACACACACACACACTTAGTGTCTAAATCTGCTATTCTTTCTTAAACCAGAGAGTTAAAACTTAAAAAAAACAAAAAAAAAAAACATGACATGTACGACATGCGGCTTAATAACAAATTCACAACAAACTTTATTATTATAAACATCTTCAAACTTGCTACACACTCTTAATCACTTACGCTGATCAAATATTTTCTCTCATAAACACCTGTAAAAAAAATCTCCAGTGCGCTGTTCCTCTCAGTTCCTCAAGAGAAAACCTCCCACATTCGCTCTAAATTAAAGTTCATTCCAGTTAATTAAAAGGAAAAGCCTCCTTCATGTCCTCCGGCTGCGTCAGAAATAGAAATGAGTCTCGTGTAATCAGGTTTCTGTTCTGAACATCTTCTGAGGGTGTCTTCCTGCGCTGGCATCACAGAAATTGTGTTTTAGTGTGTGTGTGTGTGAGAGAGAGAGAGAGAGAGTGGGATGCTTGGTGTTCGTACCAAAGTCGTTGGCCAGGATGCCCCCCAGCATGGCGCCGCAGCCTCTGCCCAGGCCGAGGTGGAGACCCTGTAAGATTCCCTGAGCCGAGGTGCGGAGCGCGGGGGGTACAGCGGCGCTGAGGTATGAGATACACGCCGCCCACACTGCAGCGTGGGTCACGCCTGCAACACACACACACACACACACACACACAATCAGTGTCTAAATCGTGTCTACCTAGCGTACACAACTGTAATGTCTTACACTATACTATGTATAAGTGATCATCATCAGTGGTCATTTTCTGCTTTATTAAGAGTATTTTGTTCTTCCATTGTTGTTAGTGCACACATTGTGTACAGGTGTAACGTAAATATCTACAGCAGGTTGCTAGCCGTCAAGCAGACGTGCAATCCTGCTCCAACGAGTTCTTTCAAAACTCTACAGTCTGCATTTTTTTGGGCTACAGACTAGGAGAGTTAAGATAAAGAGTATTCGCGTCACTCCAGACAGACAGACAGACAGAGAGAGAGAGAGAGAGAGAGAGAGAGATAGAGACAGATGTATAGCGAGAGCTCTATTTTAACACCAAAACTCCGACAATTAATCCAGAATAATAAAAAACAACTCTGTAATAAATCTAGGATGAATAAATCTTACAGTTAATCCAGAATAAATAAATCCTGTTAAAATAAAATCCAGACTCAATAAATCCAACTGCTAATAAATACTAAATTACGAAATCCTACATCACTTCCAGAGTCGATACATCCGAGAACAAATTCAGAAAAATCGATCCTGAAATTAATCCAGAATCAGTCAATCTTTTTTTTTTTTTAATTGAGGATCAATAAATGTAATAATGGATCCAGAATCAATAAATCCTACGGCAAATACTGATTTAAGAAAACCAATTAATCAATAAATACAAAATTAACTAATCCTGGAACAAAATCATAATGAATAACATTTATAAAAGTCCAGACTCAGTACATCCTGAAAAAAATCTAATACAGGATTAATAAAACTTACAATCCATAAAGACGCTAAAAACCGAAAGATCAGTAAGGGTACTGAAGTGTAACAATCAGTGAGCCATTTCCTGTTAAACACACACATGATCAGACTAGCGACTGTTACTGTCATGAAAACAAGAGATGGTTTTATTTAGGTCGGGTCATTTCCTGAGCTCAAAATCACTTTCACAAAACCAGTAAAGACAAATAAAAAAAAAATTAAAAAACGACCATATCGCAACCAACGAAGGGGAGGAGAGAAGTCACAACAGATACACTGACATGCAACAGAGGGGAAAATAAAACCAGTAGCCAGACAAAACAGAGAAGAATTACAAAGGTCACTCTTTATTCCTGTTCATCACACACACACACACACACACAGACACACACTCTTTATGAGCTGTATTGTGTATGACTGATTTACCCTGCAGCACCTCCATAGGCAGCACAGTCCAGGCGTTGCTCAGGTACGAGATGTACAGATAGCGAGCTGTGTTACACGCCAGGCCGATATACAGCACCCTGATGGACACACACATACACACGCAAGTAAAAACACAAGAGCTAAATACTGTACAGCGTGAAACACTGCATACTACATTCACTTTAGCCATATGCACCACTTTGCATTATAGGCAGACAGACAGACAGGCAGGGAGATAGACAGGCAGACAGGCAGAAAGGCGGAGGAAAGCAGAGAGATAGAAAGGTGGAGGAAGGCAGACAGACAGAAAGTCAGACAGGAAGGCAGACAGGAAGGTAGACAGGAAGGCAGACAGAAAGGCACACAGGAAGACAGACAGACAGAAAGTCAGACAGGAAGGCAGACAGACAGGAAGGCAGACAGGAAGGTAGACAGGAAGGCGTACAGAAAGGCACACAGGAAGGAAGACAGACAGAAAGTCAGACAGGAAGGCAGACAGACAGGAAGGCAGACAGGAAGGCAGACAGGAAGGTAGACAGGAAGGCGTACAGAAAGGCACACAGGAAGGAAGACAGACAGAAAGTCAGACAGGAAGGCAGACAGACAGGAAGGCAGACAGGAAGGTAGACAGGAAGGCGTACAGAAAGGCACACAGGAAGGAAGACAGACAGAAAGTCAGACAGGAAGGCAGACAGACAGGAAGGCAGACAGGAAGGCAGACAGGAAGGTAGACAGGAAGGCAGACAGAAAGGCACACAGGAAGGCAGACAGACAGAAAGTCAGACATCAAGGCAGACAGACAGAAAGTCAGACAGGAATGTAGGTATGCTGTGTTACATGCCAGATCAATGTACAGCACCCTGCTGGTCACAAAGAGAAGTGAATTAGACAGACAGACAGACAGACAAAAAAGCAGGAATAAGTATGAAATAATGAAAAGTTCTATACTAAATTATTTATTACACTGACATTACACTGACCTCATACTGACCTTATATGACCCACCAGCTCGATCAGTTTGTGGCTGGTGAAGTAGGCGGCTAGCTCGGACAGGTGGCTCAGGATTGAGCACACTCCGAACAGCGTGGGCGTGCCGTTCAGGTCCTGCAGGTGCCAGTAGAGGAACGTGAAGACAAAGCCATACCCGAAGCCCATGAACCAGGCGACGAACAGCACGGTGCTGTAGCGCACACCGCACAGAAGCCGCAACAGCTCCATGTAGCGAAACTCCATCCCAACTGAGGAGGCCCGATCGGTCTCGCTCCCTTCCTGCTCATCAGACTGCTGCAGCTCAAACTGGAACTGCGTGGAGACAATTAGCGCTGCCGCCATGAACACACCGAAGACGATGAAGGCAATCTGATAGTTCTTGTAGTTGGGCAGGGGGCAGTCTCCGTCGCCATCGATGGGGTAGAAGATGCGGGTGTGGTCGATCCAGATGCCCACGGAGAGCATGGCCAACCCCCAACCCAAGGAACCCCACATCCTCTGCAGCCCATAGCGGTCACGGTGTGTACCCAGGTACTGCAGGGTCACCTGGGGGGAAGAAAATCAGGCATTCAGAGAAGTTAGCTTCAGAAATGCTAATCAACTTAACTAGCACAGACAAATTATGCACGGAAATGTGAGATAAAGCTAATTACTTAGCATAGTTTTCATAAGTCCCACAACAGACTGCAATAGCTTGCCATACGAACGATGTATCCTAGAGAATACAGAATACCCATAATTCACATTGGCATACGTTTACGATACACACCGTGTCTACAATGGTGACTGCAGGCGCGCTGAAGAACTCTCCGAAGATGACGACCAGCAGGATTAGGAGGAAGATGGCCTCCACTTGGTCGGGGTTGTAGTAGAAAGTATGTTTGGGTGGTGTCGTGGTGGTGCCGGGGTTTGGAGGCGTGGAGGTAGAGCTCATGTTACTGGAGGCTGTGGATTGAGCGTCTGTGGTAAATGTTTGCTCAGGTCCTGCAGTAGTGGTCTGGACAGCTGAAGCCATGCTAACGCTAACATTAGTGTCTCGTCGGACTCTGTGCTGAGAACTGAAGGCCGACTCCTGATTGGACGACAGCAGGAATAAACTGGAGAAATGTCCAATCAGGTCTCTGCGCTGCCTAGTGTTATTAGCTGATGGATTAGATAAAGTGGTTGCTCCAGTACCACTGGGTGCAATTACAGATGGCGCTACAGTCCCACTGGTGGACGCCATATTTAAGTTAAAAGTCCCATTGGTGAAAACTACCACTGGCGCTAATGTCCCATTAGTGGTAGTTACGGTTGTAGCCAAAGGAGTAGTTGTGATCTGATTCTCCAACCTACAGCTCACTGAAGCTGGTTTCACAAACCCGATCCCACAGTTAAACACCAACCAGCAGAACACGGAAAACACCAACACTGCCTTTCCTTTCCTGTACCGGTCGGCCACAACGCCCCAAAATGGGGCGCTGCAGAACTCGATAAAGTAGCGGATCCCCACTACCAAGCCGGACTGGAAAGGGTTCATCCCCAGCTGCTTATAGAACACGGCTAGCAAAGGGTGCAGCGAGCCGTAGGCAGCGTAGAAGAAGAAGTAGAACACTTTGGAGACCAGAAGGTAGCGGTTGATCCGGAGGAACATGCGATCACAGCAGCCCAGTTGGTGTTCGGAGAAGGGAACGGGTGGTTTTTCCAGGTTGGTGTCACCGGGTTCGGGTGGAGGTACTGAGGTGGGGTCACTCTGGTGGACCTCCAAGTGGAGGCGGTTAAAGTCGTCAGAAAGAGCTTCGTTCCTTTTCAGCTCTTCCTCGTCGTCGTCCAGGATGGCAACGCGGTCGTTGTGCGCCATGGCCTTTAGATGACACAATCCTAAAGAAGAGAAGAAAAGAAAAAAAAACAACAACAAGAAGATATCCAGTTTCTGATCAAAAAAGTAAACGGAAAAAAATCAAGGACACCAAGCTGGTAAAAAATAACCTCTTCAGTGCCAGTTCTTACAACATCATCCAACCGTGACGTCACAAAATCAGCTCATCGAATCTGCACCAATCATGTCCGACATGCAAATTACTAAACCATAACATGGCAGTGGGAAAACCACCGTTCTAGCTACAGAGCAAACTTTCCTACTATCAGTGATCAAATCGACAGTGACGAAATCGTGGTTGTTATGGTAACACTGTACTATGAGAGGGGATTTTGTTTGTGTACTGATAAATAAATCAGAGCGGTAACGACGCAATTCGAGACTCATGCTCATGGATGTTCGTTGTGTAACAGTGGGGAAGTGTGAAGAGATTTAGACTATTAATCTTTATTCAGTTTTATGGTATGGATGCCTTTATCGGTTTAACTGACTGAGGGGGTCAGAAAACATAGTAAACAGTTAATAACCCTAACAAAAAACAACAACAACAACGTTACATTTATTACGTTGTTATTACGTTTAATACGTTGTATTAGTATAGATTAAGAAGGTGATGGTTAAGAAAAGGCGTATAGAAAAGTCCATTCTCACTGCACAAAGAGACGCTAAAAATAAACTAGCTCGGAACCGAGGCGTGACTGACACTGACATCAATGACGCCACTGTCTCCGCGAGCGCGACATTTGCGGAAGTGCATGCGCACTAGCGCACTAAACAGTACACCTGGACGGAGAACGTCACCAGAGGCCGGGTCGCCATGACTACGCCTGCAGCCGCATACTAGCGTACTATACAGTACGACAAAATAGTGCGTATTACAAGCCAATAGGACGTTTAGAGCACTTGGTAATGACACACTTTGGACGACAAAGTTGTTTTCAGAATGATAATATTACGATCATACAAACCGAGATATTAATATTTGAATCATTTAGGAGTTAGGAATTACTTTAAAATCTGATTTGAACGGTTTATTAGAACAAAAAAAAACGACGGTCCAGTATAGTATAGTATAGATGAATAGTTTCAAGTCGAAAAAGAGAAGATTTTAAAAACATTTTGTTGAGAATTATACTTGTAACAGGATAATAAATGTAACGGAGATTACCTCAGGCTTCTCGGTGAAAAGTTTGCCGGTGTTGTTGCCTCAGGTGTCATCCGCCGGTTTGAAAAGTCAACTCCGAGCTGCCATTTTTTACACCGGTTTCTCTTTCTCCTTCTCCTCCGCACCTCACACAGACACTAAGGATGATGTTAAGGTCTTTACCTTAACACGGGTCTAAACCTCACTCCGTCGCCCGTCCATTTTTAAATAATGTTAATAATAATCTCCGGCGGTCTCTTTCCTTCCCTTAACGCATTTCCCGGTGTAGAGCAAACGTCCACCTGCGCGCGTGCTGCGTAAAAGAGCTACTGTCATGTGGGCGGGGCTTGGAACAGAAACAAAAACACGGAAGTAGCCGATGGGGTGGAGCTGTGACATATCAACCACTACTACTAATAATAATAGCCTAATAATATCGTTGTAGTTATTTTTTATTTATAAATACTACTACTACTACTACTAATAATAATAATAATAATAACAATAATAATAATAATAGCCTAATAATATCGTTGTAGTTATTTTTTATTTGTAAATACTACTACTACTACTACTACTACTACTAATAATAATAATAATGATAATACAGTTGTAATTATTTTATTTATAAATACTATTAGTACTACTACTATTAATAATACTAATAATAGCCTAATAATATAATTGTAGTTATTTTTATTTATAAATACTACTACTACTACTACTACTACTACTAATAATAATAATAATAATAATAATACAGTTGTAGTTATTTTATTTATAAACACTATTAGTGCTACTACTATTATTATTATTATTATTATTATTAATAATAATAATAATAATTAAAGCTGCAAGCAGCGATGAGCGGGCCCTCGCACCCAGGTGCATGTTGGGTCTGCTCTGCCAGGGGAATTCCATTCCATTTTATTTAGCACTTTTTAGCACTTGTATGTATGTTGTTAGGAGTGTATCACAATGTAAATCATGTCATTTCCTGTTGGCAGCAGGTGGCGCTATAACTGAATATTGGCATGTAGGTGTCTCAGGCCAGGACTCTTATCAAACATATGAAGTTTTGGGAAGATTAGGCATCGTATGCTTGAGTTGTAACAACTTCCTGTTAAACAGCAGTAATAGCACGCTTTAGCACTTAGCTAAGTGTTGCTAGCATATTGCTTGCACGTTTAGAGAATTGCTGGCATATTTTTTTGATATGTTGCTAGTAACACGTCAGTGTAAAACATGTCATTTCATGTTGGCAGCATATGACTATAACTGAATGTAGAGAGCCTCAGGCCAGGTTTTGTACAAAAATTGATGCGTCTGAATCAGCTCTATAGTTCAGTACATAACGGTTTAGGTTGACAGGGTACGCTGTCGCTCCTGTCACCGTTGTTTGTTTATTTAAGTTACATTGTTTTCACTGCCCCTACGGTCGCGATGTGGTGGTGCCATTTTATATACTTTGGACTGTTGTTTGTACTTCTGTGTTCCACCTGGAACAGCCTGCAGCATGCAACGCGGAATCAACGCCTCGGTCCGGCTGTGAGTGTGCACTTAATGACCATGGCCTTAAAGTACACTACACGCCAGCTTCTGAATTTAAAACAGAGCTCTTATTGTCTTACCAAAGACTCTTACAAACTCTGGATTGCTACATCCTAAACTATATGTCCATCGGGGTTTGAGGAGCAGTTTTGCTGTCTCATCCTCTCCTAACATCTTTGTCCCTACCTGTCGACGTAAGGCCAACAAACTGTTTCATACAGGTGTTGATCACAGTAATTTAATATCGATTCCCTGTTAAACCATTGTCGCCTGGTTTATGCGGTCCGTGAATAACAAGGCGCTGCTTTATCGGATTTTCCTACGGATAAAAAACTGGACTTGTTGTTTTTAAACAAAACCTGGCATAAAGAAAATGATGGGCTCCTGTTTAGCCAGATCACTCCAGCAGGCTTTGGAGTATTAGATTTCCACAGGTTATCTGGCAGAGGCGGAGGCATTATTGTAACTGAAGTTCACTATAAGCTCCCCAGTTTCCATCATTTGAATGCCTGGTCTTGTGTATTTCTGCTCCTATATCTACCATCATTGCGATAGTCTATAAACCACCTAAGGCTAAGACACATGCAGCTTTTATGTCAGAGTTTGCTGACTTCCTGTCAATGACTACGTTTACATGGACAGCAGTAATCTAATTATTGACCTGATTTGAAATATGACGTATAACATTCTGATTAAGGTGTTTACATGAGTCGCTTTTAGAATATTCCTTTCATGTCCCTGTTTCACATGTTATAGAATGTACATCGTTTAAGGGCACACGTCATTACGTCCCCGCACCACGCCGTCTGACGTTCCCTCCAGAATTTCACGTATTAACATACAGTTCGTCTTCGTTATGGAACCGTATACAATTTTAGTTGTTTCATTTTTAATTTTATGAAAGCTTCAAGTGCAGTTAATTTTTTGTCACGCTATACGTACTAATAGACGACTGCTTGAAACCGTGGGCTGTGTCTGAAACTAAAATAGGAATACGCCACACGTGTTAATTCCATTTGTGTTTACTTCGAGTATGACTTTAGTCGGATTAAAGTAATAAAAAAATTGCCGTTTACATAGTAGTTTCCTAGTCAGAGTATTGTCTAAATCGGGTTAATATCGGAATATTGTTGTCCGTACTGACTGTTGAGGACGAAGTTCCACAGAATTCTAATTTAACATTCATGTGGATCGGAGTGACTCTGTGACGGTGAAGGAATTTCTGTCACTACTTGATTATTTTAACTTCACATGGTTTGTAACTGACCCGACTCATAACAAGGGTCATTCCCTGGATCTTGTGATTGCAAATGGCTCGTTTGTATCGCAGATTTCATCTGTTGACATTGGACTGTCAGGTCATTCAGCTGTCTTCTCTAATCTGGAACTGTATCATCCAAGTGAGCCTACCATCCGATCAGTAACTTTCCGGAAGTGGAAGTCTATCGATCAGACAGTTTTCTCCAATTCGGCTGTTTCCACCTCAAGCGATGTTCATCCCTCATCGCTGGAGGTGAAAGTTCTACAGTTAAATTCTGCTCTTCTTCTTCTTATTCTACTAATCTTGACTCTTTCGCCCCCCTAAGGTCATGTAAGGTTACATTCGCCCGCTCTGCTCCCTGGTATAATGACAAATTTCTGTTACACCTGACTGTGCCACTTCACTCCTTCGTCCATCTGGGTTCACTGGTGTTTCTTTCACTCATTTCTCACTGCTTGATTCTGAGGCTCTCACAAGGGAGGTATCCAGCATGAAATCGACCACTTGCTGGCTTGATCCTATTCCCACAAGCCTATTTAAATCTTGCTTTGATTTTTGGTGCCCTGCTATCCTCTGTATTATAAATGAATCATTGGAGACTGGGGTCGTTCCAGCAGTACTAAAGATTGCTGCTGTTACACTTGTACCAAAGAAGGAAAACGCTGCCCTGGATAATTTTAAAATTTTTTGTCCCATCTCAAATCTTCAGTTTTGCCTCTCAATTATGTAATCATCTTACAATTAATAACGTCTTTGAACCCCTTCAGTCAGGTTTTCGTAAATTTCACAGTAATGAAACGGCGTTGGTCAAAGTAACCAATGACTTGTTGATGGCCTCTGATTCTGGAGCTACTTCCATTCTCATCCTTCTTGATATTAAAGCTTCCTTCGATATTGTGGATCATGGTCTTTTACTTACCCACCTTGAAAGTGTTTTTGGTGTGTCGGGGACAGTTTTAAACTGGTTTAAATCCTATTTTACTGACCGTTCCCAGTTTATTTCTATGGGTGGTTACAGGTCTGACACTAGCGCTGTGCTCACTGGTGTTCCTCAGGGATCAGTTTTAGGCCCTTTACTTTTCAATATTTATTTATCTCCACTCGGGCATCTGCTGCGATCGCTCGGCCTCCCTTATCACTTTTATGCCGACGATACCCAAATCTACATTCATACACTCATAATCTGCTGAAAACCTTGATGTTTGTTTTCTTTCTGACTGTATTTCTGTGGTAAAAACGTGGATGAATAATAATTTTCTGTGCCTGAATAGCGGCAAATCCGAAGTTATGCTTGTAGGTTCCTGTAAGCAAATTCTCAAAGCTGGTCCACTGTCTCTGTTTGTTGAAGGCTCTGTTCTAGAGACTCCAAGTAAAATGAGGAACCTTGGAGTAATTTTTGATACCAGCCTTACATTTGATTCTTTTGTATAGAGCACTCTTAAAGCATCCTTTATTCACCTCAGAAATATTGCAAGACTGCACCCTATGCTAAACTTCACTGTAGCTGAAAAACTGATTAACTCATTTGTTGTCATAAAGTTTATTATTATTATTATTATTATTATTATTATTATTATTATTATTAAGACGCGAAGTTTGGTGCAGATTGAACATTGTATATCTGAGTTGGTGTAAAACATGTCAGTTCATGTTGCCAGCAGGTGGCGCTGGAACTATAACTGAATATTGGAAAGTATGTAGCCTCAGGCCTGGATTCGTATCAAATATGTAAAGTTTGGTACAGCGAAGTGTTGCTAGCATGGTGTAACAGGTTTCTAACATGTTGTTAGCACATTTACCATATTTAGGAGTGCATCACAGTGTAAAACATGGCACTTCCTGTTGCCAGCAGGTCGCGCTATGACTATAACTTAATATTGGCCTGTAGATGTCTTCTGGCCAGGGTTCGTATCAAACGTGAAGTTTTGGGAAGGTTAGGCATTGTATGCATGAGTGATAACAATTTCCTGTTTAATAGCAGTGATAGCACACTTTAGCACATAGCTAAGTGTTGCGAGCATGTTTTAACATGTTGCTAGCATGTTTAGAATTTGCTGGATATATGTTTCTTGGAATACATCAGTGAAAACCATGTCACTTCCTGTTGACAGCAGGTGGCACTATGAGTATAACTGAATATTGGCATGAAGTTCGCTTCAGGCTGGGACTTTTATCAAACGTGAAGTTTGGAGCAGATTTTGACATTGTGTGTTTGAGTTATAACAACTTCCTGTTTCTTGGCGAAACATAGAAGCTTTTTGGCTAAAAGACTAAAAAAAGACTAAAAATTGTTGTGGCCTCATGAAGTGATTTTTTTTATGACAAAAGTCCAACACACATGTGGGGTGTCTGAACCTTGGTGGTGTAGCGGTTAGAGTTCATGCCAGTGGCGGGGTTCCAGAAGGTATGGGTTCTCTTCGGCCTTTTGGCTAGATTAAGACTAAAATTTGTGCATCCTCGTGAAGTGATTTATAATGATAAAAGTCCAACACATACTGGTTGCTTCTGTCCCAATGGTGGTGTAGTGGTTAGAGTTCATGTTTGTGGTGTGGTGTTTTTAGGTTTTAACCCTTCTTTTGCCAGGTTTAAGACTACAAAGTGGTGCTGTAGCAGTATGAATGTGTGATGGAAGCAGGGGTGTATGAGAGATTCTGTGGCTCTGTTGGCTGAGTCTTCACCTCTGTGGATCAGAAAGTGCTTGATCAAAACCCAACCAGAGCTCTTGGCTAATGGAGTTTGAGGTGTGGAGGAGTAGATTGTGGTGGGTGTGTTCCTTTGGAAGGTGCAGGTGATGAGTGTAGGCTGGGGGATAGGTGGAGGAAGAGGATGGAGCAATTGGAAAGAGTGTTGTGTGAGTGTGCTGGGGAGTAGGAAGAGGATAGAGCAATTGGAAGGAGGGTGGTGTGAACTCAGGATGCAGTGTGGGTAAATTGACTGAGTGAGGGTGGGGGCAGTCTCAGGGAAAGCAGGAGGAGGAGGGTGCACACCCTGGAGTGCAGGTAAAGAGTGTGGGTGGGTGAGGGGTGCACTCATGGGAGTGAGGCAGACAGGAGTAGAGTGGGGAGGTGTGATACTGAATTAATTTGAGACTTTCTCCCTTTACCCAAACACCAGCATAAGACCAGGACCCCCTGACCTTCTGCACCCATCTTATCATACACCCCTCTGTCTGCTCTCCCAGCTGTGCATCCACCCTCACCTGCTCCTCACCTGCCCCCTCTTCCAAACACACTCCTTCCCTGCACATTCCACACCTTCTGGAACCTCACCACTGATGCTGACACTAACCACTACACCACAGAAGCAGTAAGTGTGTAAGAAGCATTATATATTACTACCACATTCAATTCAAAAAGAGACCCAGGACAGAATTCTACAAATATTAACATCTTTAAAAGACTCCAAATTTATTACAACAAAACAGTTCACTTACCTTAGTGGCCCAGAGACCCCAGGGATGAAGCAATTTTATCTTCTCCAAAAGATTCACAAACCACCTGAAAAATGGACACCCTTCAGAGTGCTATGCGGTCGTCCAATCGTCCATGACTGTGATTCAGTCATATCGTGTGGCTGAATTTATAGATCACCATCTCAGAAACATAACAGTTATATCCAGGACACTTACGATTTTGTTAATAAAATAAAAAATGGACAATTTTTGGTACTTTGTTGGGTGGGGGTTCCCAGTCTGGTTGGACCTGTAGGGTGTTGTGTCCCTGTCCTAGGTCAAAAAAGAAAGCCGGTTTCAGTCTACAGTGGTATTGGGTAATCTGTGCTGTCGTCTCTTTATGTTTTGGTCCTAGTATCTGGTTCGTTGGTATAAATGAGAGGCCTTTTGTAGAATTTCCATTTCTGCCTCAGATAGTGATATTTTCTGAAAGGGTAATCACCATTTTATTCCCTGATCTTCTTGGGCTCTTTACTGAGCTGGCCCTTCAAACTTAACATCTGGCCCCATAATAGGCCACACACCCCTGCTACAGGGTTCCGAGGCCACCAAGGCAGTTACCACTATATCCGTAGCCACTGGCAAACCCCAAGAGCCAGATGAAAATGAAGGCGCAAAACAAGAAAAGGTGGTGCACCACCAGTTGAATGGGTTTCAGATACCAAAACTCACAAATCAACATTTAATGACACCCCAAACCAGAGGTAATAATCCCCTCTACAGGGACAGGGCAGAAAAGACTGCATCTGGATTCAAGTCTTCAACGATAGACCTTACCCAGGTTACCCATCAACGCAATGGTATACATGGCCCCTTGTTCCTTAGGGACCTCCATGACCTAGTACACCACTGGGCCCACAGATACTGGACCTTATAATGACCCCTCACACCGTACTCGCGGAGGTAAACCAATAAGACCAACTAACTCCGACCCCACACCCCTCCAGGTTCTCACTCCAGCCCCTGATCACTTTGCTAGAAACTTCCAACAGAGTAAACGCAGACAAACAACGAACTTGCTCAAGTTCCCATCTAAAAAGTGGCATCTGTAACATATTTAATCTCTGCAATAAAACGTTGAAAAATTGCTGCTTAACGTTCTCCAAGAGGAATACATCCAACTGAGAGCAACCGCATAATTCACTCAATGCCAAGATAACTGGCTCCAAATTACCACACCCCAAATCAGAACAATACTGAATTTCTTCCCATGCGTCACCCCCAAAATAGTCCAGAAGGAAGAATGCCTGATCTACTTGAGACAAACAACCAATCCACATACATGCCTGCACCTCTCCAACCCATTCCTCAATGCCTATGCCAAATTTACCACTAGACTTTAGACAACTCCTGTCCTTAAGCACAAAAGCAAACCTTTCAGGCACAGTATAACCAACAGTGACTGGCTGAGGAAGGTCAAGCAATGTTGCAGAAATGACCAAAGGTGCAATATTAAGGTCATGTTACACAACTGACACATATTCTTGACGCGGCCTTTTGTTACATGTCCTCAAGTGGATCTCCAAATCTTGCAATTCTTGGGTCCCTTCCATAAATTTCATGCCCTTACCAATAACGGAAGGGAAAATCTAACAGGTAGTAGGGGCCGGACACATACCTACCACAATGGCATTGATGCTGCACGCTGCCGTTTTCTTTAAAAAATTCATATTGAAAATAAATAGATAATAATAATACACAATCACTTGCTCAATACACACAGAATTTGGTACCCACATCTCTGCCGAATTTGGCGATCCTACCGACCACGCCAGATTGTGGCACACCAGGAGTGGAGGGAAACCCACATAATGGGATTTACTCTAATTTTACCGACTACGCCAAATGTGGCAATTTGTGGAGGAGGGGGGAGGAGTACTGCAATGGTTAGTAGTAAATTTTCCCTAACCCTCACACCCATTCATTAGCAGGGAAAAACAGACCACAGCATAAGGTGGACTGCTACCCGAATAACCAGCTACGCCAGGCAAGAGACCCACAATCACAATACGGGGAGACGCTAATCCGCTGCAGCCGGCAGCCGGCCTACTACTAATAATAATAATAGTAATAATAATAATAGACTTGAAGTTATTTTATTAAAAATACTACTATTACTACTACTAATAATAACAATCAGTCCTTATCCAAAATGTAATTTCAAAAGAGCAAAAAAACAACAAGATAAAGCGTAACACAAACATTTATTTTGAAAAATATAACTTTATATATAATTATATACAAATGTTTTAAAAAAAAAAAAATTTCTCAATTTGGGTTTTAATAATCCAACCTTAACCCCATCTGTACTCTGTACCAGTTGATCACACTATGAAAGTTATTATTTTAATTTTTTTTAATTAATTATTACTTTAAAAAACTATTTAAAATCTTTTCTAAATTGAAGTGTTTGTTTAATGTTGTTTAGTTTATGTCGGATTTGTCATGTTGGGGCAAATTAAGCTCCACCCACAGGCTATTTCCGTGTTAGTTTGCATTTTGTTCCCATTTGAAGCCCCGCTCACATGACAAGACATCACAAGGCTTGAGCAGCAGGCATGCAGATGAACTTTGGCTTTTTGGCACATACACCAGGAAATGCCTTGACTGAAATAAGAAACATTTTTCAAAAATAAAAAAAGCTACACAGTGGAAACATTTTTTCAATATTTATTTACAATAACAACACACCTTTATCATTTACAATCAGATAAACAGATCAATAAGTCAACAAATCTCATCTCAAGTCAAACAAACATCACAACTTTATTTTTATGTGCATTATAAATATCACTTTTAATTTCATGTACTTATGCGAATATATTTTTCTTTACGTTATATTTCATGCAAAATGTAAGGCTGAAGCAAGTCAGTTAGATATGAGGAACTACAGCGTTCCCAAATTATCCTGAATGGGAACTAAATTGTTCTGTGTTTTCGTTGTAGGGCAACAAATTTCTCCCTAAAACCTCTCCACTTAGACAGCTCGGTTAAATCTCAGAGTCGACTTCGACTTCAAATCAGAGTCGACTTCGCTGTAGACTTCAGCACCAGAAATTTCCCAAAAGCCACTGTGGGCTGAGGCAGTTTTCCATTTGAAGCTTAACATTTTTTTTTTTAATGTTTTTTTTTTCATTGCTAAATTTGGATTTTATTACTCAGCTCCTCCATCTGTACATGACAGCTGATCTCACTTTCTAATTAGTCACTAGTTATAAAAAAAAAAAAAAAAGACTCATGACTCAAAAAACCTCAAATGACTCAAATGAATCAAATACGTCAAATGAATCAAATACGTCAAATGACTCAAATGTGTCGGGAAGATGTTTGGGAAATATGAAAAGCCGACACCTGGTTTCACTTTTGGGAATGAATGAAAGCTTTTTAAAGAAAGTAAACATTTAAAAGATTCATACAGTAGATAGAGGTATTTGTGGCTCCGTCCTGAATTGATGTAAATTTTTTTCAGGTTACAGTTTATTGCCAGATTTTGCAGTATTTGGTAAATGTGAAAAATCTCAGTCCGGCGTGTTCCTTCTCAGTTCTGCGATTCGCACGACATCTCGCTGACCTCCGTCCAGTGCTTCCCTTTATTTGTTTTCTTCCTCTTTTTCTCAGTCATGATGATGGCCGCCACGACGGTGATTATCACGGTGAGGGTAATGATGAGTATGGTGACCGTTTCGGCGAAGCACAGCTCGACGTCCATCAGCAGGTAATTGCGCAGCTCCTCGGGCAGAGAGCAGCTCAGGTTGTTGTAGTCGTCCAGCTGCAGCCTGTGGACACTGTGAACTTTCCGGAAAATTCGCTGCAAATCGCAATCACATGTCCAAGGGTTCCCACGGAGGTGAATATGCGTGCTGTGCGTATCCAGGCTGATGAACGCCTTAAATTCAACCTGTGATAGATTATTATAGGTTAAATTAAGCAAGACTAGGCTAGTTAGTGGAGAAAGGAGGCCGACATCGAGGTGGCTAATGTTATTACCGCTCAGCCCGAGCTCTTCCAGGTTCCTCGTCATGGAGAAAACCCTATCTTCAAGATTGACGATATCATTGTGATCCAAGTACACGCGCCGTAAAGTGCTAAGAGAGCTAAACGCCCTCGCGTGGACACAGCTGATGTTGTTGTGGCGCAGGTCAAGCTTCCGAATGGCATCGAGGTGCAAGAAACCGTGTTCATTTAGGCTCGAGAGCCGGTTCTCCACCAGCGAGAGCTCCTGAAGAGAAACCAAACCCAACGAGAATCCTTCTGAGAGGATGGAAATGCGGTTGCGGCTCAGGTCGAGTCTCAGGAGGAACTCGAGAGGCTCGAAGGCGCCGTCGCTCAAGCTGTTAATCTTGTTATCGTTCAGGAGCAGCGTGTGTAGACGGCGTACGTCCTGAAAAGCCTGGGTCCTGATGAAGACCAAGTGATTGAAGGACAGATTGAGGTGTTCGGTGTGAGGAGGGAGGACAGCGGGTAGGTCGGTGAGATTGGCGCTGGAACAGGAGGAGAATTTGAGCTCCAGGTGGCATGTGCAGTGTCTGGGGCAGGTGAAGGTGGTGTTAGACGACATGGACTGCGACGACAACACCAACGCCAACACTAACAACGGCAGCAAAGACATCCTGCTAACACACACACACACACACACACACATACACACACAGATATTTACTGTCGGAATTATTATTCTGAATAAACATTTTTGCATTTTGGAACTTTATTTATTAATATATATATATATTTTTACAAAAACACCTCACACCTTTATAGTAACAGTGGAATTATCTCAGATAATACTTATGAATATTAATAATGTCCTGTACAATGAACAGCAGTTGGATGTACAGTACAGTGAGCAGGGGAAAGAGCTAGTGTTGTATACCGGATTACAGACAGTACAATGTGTACCCGCGTGTGTGCGTGTGTGCGCGTGTGTGAGTGCTGCGTGACGAGAGATGTTATTGTCCACGGGGCAGCTGTTGGTCGGACAGAAAAAAAAGGCCAGAGCTCGAGTTCATTAATATTTTAGGGAGCGTCTGGAGTGATGATAGACAGACAAAAAGAGAAAGAGAGACAGACAGACAGAGGGACAGCAAAGATGGAGATTAGAAGGGACAGACAGAGAGAGAGAGAGATGGACAGATTTTTGTATTTCTTTAAAATATGGTTGAATATTATGCGTGTGTGACACCCAGGGTCGGGGGTCGATTCCCACCGTGGCCCTGTGTGTGTGGAGTTTGCATGTTCTCCCCGTGCTGCGGGGGTTTCCTCCGGGTACTCCGGTTTCCTCCCCCAGTCCAAAGACATGCATGGTAGGCTGACTGGCGTGTCCAAAGTGTCCGTAGTGTATGAATGGGTGTGTGAGTGTATGTGATTGTGCCCTGTGATGGATTGGCACCCTGTCCAGGGTGTACCCCGCCTTGTGCCCCATGCTCCCTGGGATAGGCTCCAGGTTTCCCCGTGACCCTGAAGGAAGGCTAAGCGGTATAGAAGATGGATGGATTATGCGTGTGTACAAATACTGATGTCTATTAGATAGATAGATAGATAGATAGACACAAAGAAACGCAGCGTGTTACCGAGAAACCGCAAACAAGCATAAACTCCTCTGTCATGAAGATATGGGAAAACTTAAAAGTTACAGCTTGTAACTCTGACCGTTAAAAAGCGCCGACACTGGAGACTCCTTCCATATACGTTACACGAATAAACGTCTCTTACTTTAAGAAAATATCACAATTTCGAGGAATTTTTTGTTATCTGTTTATTATCATCAGCGCGTCTGCTGTACGAGTCCCTGCAAACGAGCTGTTACTATAGAAATGATAATGATTGATATAAACCTGCACTACTGTCAGAGCTACTGGTCTAGAGAACTAATCAACACCTTCTGACCCAATCACAATCCATGCTCTGTCCTAATCTCGCTCTACACTTTACTCTTTGCTAATGAAGTCCAGTCAATAATACTGTACAGAACAGATCTAATCATCCCGATAAAGCTGACCGCTGAACATCTGACACAGAGAGAGAGAGAGAGAGAGAGATTAGGATCATCTGGAGCTCATGGTCTCAACACACAACACCAGCACTCTCTTCCTTTGTTTTATAATAAAATATTGATTTAAGGCAAATGTTCAGCCAAAAAAAGTCCAAAATCTCACCAAACTGTGTCTAACGCATCACACATTCACCTCAGAGTGCACAAGTAACACCATTTTTACATCTCATGTCATTTGAATCATCTTGACTATACAGATTGTAGGCCACACCCCTTTCTTGGAGTTTTCTCTCTGTGATTTTGTCCTTTTGTGCACGTTCACAGTTCACAGTGTGTCCTGCAGAGTCGACAAATCTGTCCGAGACCCCGAAAAGCCACGCTGAAGACTTTTACACGCTTTTTATTACTGTTAGCTACAACCCCCTCGTAGCGCCACTGCAAAACTACGACAGTGAAGACACTGCGTTGAGTTGAGGCGTCCCTCAGGGCTCTGTACTCGGGCCGCTCGGGGTCGGGCCATCCACCGTCACGTTACTGATTCGTTTTAACCGTCGTGACATGAACTGTTTAAGAAGGCGGAGGCTGAAAAAATCCGACAGATGTCGACCGTGCTAATCTGAACGCTACACGCTTTTATTCAGTTTTAGACACGTAGCTCAAGTACGAACTCGAAAAAGCCAAAATTCGGAAAGCAAACATCCGTCGGCTCTCTACATTCGTTGTAAGAAGCAACATCATGGACGTTTAGTCCAAATTTTTGTAGCTTTAACACACATTGACCTGGAATTTAAAAAAAAGAAAGAAAAAAAAAAAGAAAACATAACACATTTCCAGGTTCAATTCCACTAAAGAAACTGACTTTTAAAACATATCAAAAAGTCCAAACGTGTTTTTATTTCATTATTAGCAACCTGTAGTGCTTTACAGTGTTTATTATTAGGATTCCTCTTAATAATAATAATAATAATAATAATAATAATAATAATAATCAACTTTAATGATTGTTTTTGTTGTTTTCAAATTTGAAATCCCCCAGCTCATTCCCGAATGTTCCTTACTCTTATGAATAATAAAGAAGTGCACTCTCCTTATCACCTCAAAATAACCGGAAGTGGGAGTTTAGGCTGCTTACCTCTCGCGCTGTCTCCGAGATGCTCACCGACACCGCAGACAACCCGCGCGCGCTCTTTTCCGCCGTCAGATCTCAGCCTGGACCTGGACCAGCCTGATCTCAGTCCCCCCCCCCCCACGCAAGTGGGCGGGGCTCAGACACCGTCCGGATCCAATCACAATGGATTGGATGAATGGAGATGAAAAGCGCCTCACCTGAGCGCGAGCCACATCGAACCTGAGCAGGTGATGCACCTGCACAATATCTATAAAATATCCGAAATGATTTGTTTTTTAAAGTCTCAGTTATGAGTTCTTAACATTAGTGACAAATAAACAGCTTTTTAGCATATGTAAACATTTTTTAAAAGCTTTTTAGCTTTAATAATATTACCTGTAAATAGTATTGAAAGATTTTAGTTATTAGTAACAATATTAGTAGACCTGATTAAATAAAACATTTTTTTTTAAATAATATTATCTGTAAATAAATAGAACATCTAAAGAAGTTAGTCATTACTAACGTTGTAATGAATGTCATTTAAAAATAGAATATATCACGTGTTTATTTATTAGTAACATTATTGGTAAATAAAATGAGTATTTGTCGTATTTATTTATCGGAAAACACTGCAAGTCTTGAAATGGAATATTTTAAGTTTTTAGTTGATGATGAATTATAAGCGCATTGTTGTTAGTTTGTTTGTTTACTTATTTTTATTTAATTATAAGCGCTTGGGTTTTGAATACAGCTGCAGTTCATTATCTGACCAGCAGGTGGCGACGAAGACAACGCTTTAAACCCGCGGGGCACCATGTTATATCACGGTAATTGTCCTAGTTTTTATTTTAATCAAAACTTACGATATTACTTATATCACTTAATGATGGTGTATTTTCAGAATCAGAATATTTTTTTAATACGTAAATGTAGTTGCATCCGGTTCATTCAACAGAATTATGTGATTATCTTCTCAGAGAAAAAACCCCAAAACAAAACAAGACACCACTATACAAAATGGCTGCTCCCTAAATAGTGCACTACGTAGTGAACAGGGAATGAATTCAGACTCAGCACTAGTTTCTTTCTTCTGTTTCATTCTTTTTTCCTCTAGTTCTACCTTTCATCGCTGTCGCCTTCAGCGTCTCTACAAAGAGAGAGAGAGAGAGAGAGAGAGAGAGTGAGAGAGAGTGTGTGTGTGTGTGAGAGAGAGAGAGCGAGAGAGAGAGAGGGAGGGAGAGAGAGAGAGGTTTATTACTGCCCAATTAGTGTAACTCTGTTATTAACGCTGATTAATTACTGATGACACTAACGACGAGCCTGAACACGGCCTCGAGTCACACCAGGAAACAAGAGAACACACACACACACACACACACACACACACACACACACACACACACACACACACACACACACACACACACACACACTAAACAGCCGCCACTCCTCTCTTTCTCTCCTCTGTCCCTCCTGACATCCAGTAGTTATTTGACAGAGGTGTTACATCTGTCCATTCTAGCGAGTGTCCTCTCCCTCACAAGGGGATGAAAGATAGACAGATAAACAAAGATAAACAGAGAGAGAGAGAGAGAGAAAACAACAGTGGGAAGGAGGAAGAGATGGGGAGAAAGATGGAGAGAGAGAAGGAAAAGAAACGATTACATGGAGAGAGGAAAGGAGGAAAAGAAAGAAAAAGAGATGGATGTGAGTCGTGGTGATGGAGGAACAGAGAGGATGGGAATGATGAGAGGATGGATGGAGAGGAAGAGAGGTACAGCGGTGAGAGCAGGGGTGTGATCAGCTCAGTGTGTGTGTGTGTGTGTGTGTGTGTGCGCGTGACATTTTGAGCAAATCCACTGTGACGTCCCCCTCAGTTTACACACACACTGAGCTTTCTAGTAAAAGTGTTTGGAAACAACAGTGATTTACACACACACACACACACACACACACACACACACACACAGAGGTAAAGTACAGTAAGTCACGCTTGACCAATCACAGCCTCGTCCTTCGTGGAGGAAAACTACTAGACATTCAGTGACCTTCAACTGTTCAGTCCATCATTCACACCTCTCTCTCTCTCATCTCCCCATCTCTCACATCTCACACTCTCATCTCTACATCTCTCTCAGATAGCCCTACCTCTCTCTGATCCCTCCATCACTCACTCATCCCGCCATCTCTCCTTTTCTTTCACCCTGTCCACCGCTCTCTCTGATCTTTCCATCTCTCTCACATATCTCCATCTCACTCTCTCATCTCTCCATCTCTGCTTCTATTCTCTCACCCTGTCCACCTCTCATCTCTCTTTCCTCATCGTCTCCCTCTTTCACATTTAACATGTCTGGAGGATGACGAGGAACTTCAAATTACGATTAGCTCTGTAAAGGAGCGAGAGAGAGAGAGAGAGAGAGAGAATCACAGCAGAAGTAATGTGTTTTGACAGACTTGTAGAGGAGTTGATGAACAGAGAGAGAGAGAAAGAGAGAAAGACAGAGAGCTTGGTGTTTTCCTGAGAGTGCAGGACGTCAAGTGCTGCTCGAGAACGATGGAAACAAACGACCTTAAAAAAGTAAACCGATCGATGAAGCCACTCAGAGTCCTCAACTGTAGAGCAGGAGAAAAAAAAAACATGACAGAACGACAGAGAGAGAGAGAGAGAGAGAGAGAGAGAGACACAACCCCCTCCTCTCTCTGTCTGCTCGTGTTTGAGAGTGTAGACGAGTCTCTCCAGGAGCCTGACGACCGCCGCTTACTGACCCTCTCCTCTCACGCACACCCTGTCCGCCTCACTCTCTCTCTCTCACACACACACACACGACAAAATCTAATTATAGCACAAACATATGAAATCACTGGTTGTAATTAATGATGATGATAATGTCATTATTTACATATTATACTGTAATGAAATCTTTAATAAACTCTGCAGCGGTTATTGTGACGTCATTTTCGGTGTAAAATATGATCAGTAACTGATCACGAATGTGAATGTTTTCACGCACAACTACGTGCTGCTTCCACTGCCAAATCGCATCTCCGGAGCTCGTCCCCAATCACCGTACCATTACAAAGCGGGCGGGGCCAAAACGTTGACTCCAAAGACGGGTGGAGCTAAAACAAAAAAAAAAACAAAACATTTAGCTACTACAATCATGACCTTGTTCAATATTTTATACTCGGGTTGAAGTCTAGAACTTCGCTAACTACCTACTCGGCTAGCTCTTTACGTTTAGCTGCTGCGATAACAACCTCTCGCTGTTACACTAACTAGCTAGCTATACGCAACACCTTATCCACGCCGTAATTTGAGAGCTAGCCGTCCGTGCTGTTTAGCTAACTTTCATGGCATGACAGTTATCTAGCTAGTAAGCTAGCTAGGCTGAGCAAACAAATCTTTTTACGTTAACAACAACAACAAAAGAAGAAAAACCCCAGACCACAACGCTTAAAAACGGATTTGCGATTCAATAAATACACGAGACACGTGACCTTGTGATTGCATGAATCGTTTAATTCCAGGATTGAAGGATACATCTCAAAGACAAACGGATAACACTGCATACTGTACGTATGTATTCCCTCCTTCCCCATTTCATTCAACAAAACTCTGGCGTGAATTTTATTTAATATTTCTTTTTCTTTCTTTTTTTTTTTTTTTAAATCCTCAACATGTACGACACTAAACACAACGAGAAAAATCCACCATTATGGCACTATGTTATTTATTATTATTATCATCATCATTCCCCCCCCCCCCAACATGTCAAAACCTTTCCCCGCCTTCACAGTACAGAATATTAGTGCGGTATTAAGTCGGAAAATCGTTCTATCGGTCTACGTCATGTGCTCACGCGAGTTTTAGTTACCCCAACCTCTTTTCATTCATTCATTCATTCATTCATATTTCAAATGCGTACATTTTCACGATAACCGTTCAACTTGTTATTACAGAAAGGTGTCAAATTAGCAGCACGACTTGCTAAGGTATTTGGTGTGCTGGTGTGGCTGGCTTTCTTAAATAGCTAAAAAAAAAAAACCACAACAACACACACACAACCGAAAACGTTCGTATATATGTATTCATTAACCCGTTTTTACGTTTCGGTTAGTCGTTGTTTGACCGTTAGTTTCGTAAAAACTTTCATTAAAAAAAAGTAGCTATCTGGATAACTTTAAAATGATATCAAATTAGCTAACCGCCACTTAGCTAGCTTCTAAATGTTCGATCCGTTCAACTTTCGTGCTGCGTTTGTGATTTCCCGGCTTCCTTTCCAAAGCACACGCTCACAACTCGAGAACTCGTCCTGACACGCTGCTACATTTCGAGAGGGTGGGGCCAAACGTTGGCTCGGTTTCCAGCAGAATGAATTTAGGGTGCTTAGAATTACTCTAGTATATTTTACCCAACTCCAAAATTAGCCGTCCCTGATGACGAAAACGCGATTCATGGCAAGCTCGCATCATGGCTAGTTAACGTTAGCTACATGACAAGCTAGCTCTTCGTAAACATTTCGTTGAAGTAGAAGTCTGAGTAAGTAAATCTCCTGCGAGTGCTACGAGTGGTTTTTTTGTTTTGTTTTGTTTTAAAACTGTGCTAGCAACAAAAACTCGTGTACGTTACACCTTTTCATTGTTTTTATTATTTTTGATTTTGAAATTTCACTGTATGGTTCATAGTTTGAGCTGATGCCACCTCACGTAAGAACTTTAAGTAGTCTTTAAGTAGGTATATTTAAGACGGCGTTTATATATATATATATTATAATATACAAGTTATTCTTTTTCAAATACTGTATTAATCTTTTGATCTCAAATGTAAGAGTCATAAATATGCAATATGTGTTAAATACGTTCCTGTAATAAAATGCGTTCTGTATTTCATGTGCAGTGACGAAGTTATTCGTAAGTAAGCTAAACTGCTAGAACATTTGCTTGGCCAACAGATTGACAACAAACAATGAACTACTTTTAAAAAACTGTATTTGTAACTTGCGTGAGATTATCTTTCGTCACGCTGTACGAGATCCTGTACAATAAACTCTAAATTCTATAAGAGACTGTGTGATTAGGAAACGTTTTCTGCCCATTAGCGCGTTTGGTTCATTGCCGTATCGTATCGCCGTGTTTTCTCGCCGTCCTGTGAATCTTCCATCCTCCTATTGGTGGATTTTACATGAGCACGAGCGTGAGAGCATCGCTCGCACTCTTTAGAAAACTTCTCACACCGACTGAACTCTTTCGATTTTTTTTTGTGCGTAAACGGCGAGAGGACGGGTCGGAGAGTCACAGTTAGCTGTTTTTACTCTCGCGGCTCTTAAACCGGCGGCTGAATGGAGCTCGGCGAGCTATGGGATACACTGCTAACGCTAATGGAAGTCTGGACATGTTTACACTGGATAAACACCTTATTTTGGTGACAATTCATTACATATTATTAAAGAAATACAGGAACTTGACAGGAAAAACAGCAGAAATTTGCCGATTCCAAGAGGATGACATCATGACTGCTTTCTCACAACACCACACGTTTTTGAAGTAATTAATCGTATGTAGAAATTCCATTTTATAGCATTACATTAATACATATATATTTCACTTATTTTTTCCTACTCCAGTCATCATCATCATAATTATAATACTATTAATAATAATAATAATAATAATAATAATAATAATAATAATAGTACTCCAGTATAGTACAGTCTTAATAATAATGATTTTTTTTTTGTTTGTCACTTGGATAAACCACAGATAACCCTAACTCGACAACACACACACACACACACACACACTCGGTCTCAGATCAGCAAGCTCAAGTAAAAAAAGAAATACAAAAAGGCTTTTTTTTTTTTTCAGATTTTAGAAATACTTCACAGGTTTGTCGTTTTAAAAAAAAAAAAAACATAAAAAATATGGCTCAGATCAAGTGGTACTGGGAATGAGAGAGTTTTAGAAGTGCGATTAGCAAAAGCTATTAGCTATTATAAAGCGCTATCAGCAAACGCTAAAAAACAAAACTGCCTCGCTAACTTTCGAGTCTGATGCTAGCTGGCTTTCGTCACAACTTTACAAAACCCTTTAAAATGTCCCGTTTCAAGATGATTTCCTTTCGACCGTTCTTGTAACAATAATTAAAAACAAAAAAAAAAGCAAAAAAAAAAAAAAAAAAAGCTTAAGTTTATGGGGGATGGTAGAAATCCCATACGAGGAAGCTAACAATGCTATTGAACACCGCTAGGCTGTTGTGTTCCATGGCAACATAGACATACAATACATATATGTCTACGCATGCCAACTAGTGTATCATATCATATTAGCTAGGCTTTTCTGTAAGAAATAGGAGAAGATTTTTGTCATAAATGTACAAAATCCTCATTTAAAAAAAACCCCCACAGCTAGCTGGTGTAACTTAAAGCATCAAGTTGAAGCAAAAGGCAACGACAAGAGAGACCTTTTCCTTTTCAGAAACGCTAAACTCTTTCAGAGTTAGTGCTTAAACAGAAGTGCTGCGTTGGTTAAAAGCTATTAAATACAATACGTTCATAATCATCTGACCAGCTTATAAATAAATGAATCATCTCCATCTTCATGTTTCTATTTATTATCATAATACTGCTTTTTTTTTTCTCTCAGTCTAAGTATATAGCCACGTATAGCTTTCACTGCGTCTCACGCACACACACACACACACACGTTTATAGACCGGTGACGTCTTTAATGGCGAGTCGTGACCAATAACACGTGAGAAATCCTCAGCGGAATAATACGCGAACGCCATAAACGCATTAGAACTCGACACACACACCTCCGAGTGCTTACTGATTTATCTGGAATAACTAAACCACTTCCTCACCTCACCTTAGAATTGAATAAATATTAACAGTAAAATCAGAAACGCTTCATTTTAGTCGTTCGTTTCTGCCGATCAGATTTAGCCAGCGCACGCTCTGATTGGTCCGTCGTCTGGCTTCCGTTAGAGGTAGAAGCCAGTGGCTGGTGGATCTGGGAGAGGTGGGCGGGGCTCGTCGCCAGGCGTCGGTGCCACACCGTTGTTGTTAGGGAGCGGGCAGGTCGTGGTGGGGTCGAGGACGAAGCCGTTTTCCATCTGAGAGCGCACACACGCACACACACACACACGCATGTATACACACACACAGAAAGGACACGAGACAAAATAGACTTAGCAAAAGAAAGCTATTGTGTCAAATTAGCATTGTTATCTAGGGAATGGAGCAACAACAATGTGTTAGATGAAGTGTGTGTGTGTGTGTGTGTGTGTGCTGGATAATGCTGTGAGTAGATTGTAGGTCAGTGGTGCTCATGCTTGACTGAGCACGGCAGCTCTATTCTCTTAACTGAAAGCTCCGACCTCAAAAATTTACACACACACACACACACACACACACAAAACAGACTGCCCACCAGACATGAAGAACTGAACTCGGTCTGCTTACTCCACCTTTATCACGTTTTGTCCATATCTTGCCCTAAATAATAACACACACAGTTGAAATAGCGAGGACACAAGCATTGTGTAGTGAGATACGCGAGACAGTTTTGAGCCTAATGAGGACAGGCGTGTCACGCTGGAGCCCCATAGTGTCCCACTGCTTTTGAGCCTCCGCCTAACATCCCCTTCGCCCCTGCCCCTGAACCTTAAGCTCTGTCCGCACGTGTATATATATATATATATATATATATATATATATATATATATATATATATATATATTAAATGTTGTCCTCCCATCTACATGAAAGTAATATTTCGGGTCGCAAACACCCTCACATCTGGAGAAATGTTAAAACTACACTTTCTGTGTTTTTATGTAGACGGGATGTGTGTTTTTGGGGGAAGAAAAAAACAACCCATCACAACATGAATCCGCCACACCCATTGTGTGTGTTTTTTCACGTGTTATAAGTGTTTATCACGGCTACAGTTAATAATAAAGTGCATATGTTGCACTTCTACACTTTAGCTAAAAGAGATGACTCCAGTTTCTATAGCAACAGGCTTGAATTAGTTGCTTGTCCTTTAAAAAAAAAATTTCTTTTTTAAAAAGTGTCTGAAAATTTTCAGTCGCATCCGATAGCTATAGCTACATATATACACGCGTCTGATGTTAACTGAGGTTGAGCACGCACGGAGTATGAGTCCCATATTAATGAGCTCCAAACATTCTCCATTTTGCGTAACAAGAAGCGAGGACTCCCTGTGTCAGCGCATCGTTCAAACGGCGAAAAACTTGAGTTGAGTCAAAGAAACCAATTTGAGATGGGGTGAAAGGGGCGGGGCTTCCAGGGGGTCAGTTAATATTAGAGGGGAGCAAACCATCTATAGAAGTGTCGATCATTTTAGATTCCTATTCGAGTAATAACTCGCAGCAACGTACTCCGACGTTACAATGTGGAGCGTTGATGCAGAATCTGTAAAGGTGGGCGGGTCTGGTGTTTTGTTTGCCGATTCAAACTACAGACTAGATGACGTGTTTTAGACTGCGAGCCACACATGGATGTGGCTTCAAACTTGCAAACTCCTGATGGTGGGGTAAAACCTCAGACACTTGAGCATGTTCTTTACTCAGTATCAATGTGTTGAAGACTGTTGTGGTATAAAATGCAGGTTCTCATGACTTCTTACCTTTCTGTGGGTGGAGTCATGGGATTGTGCAGAATCAAACATTTCATAAACATCCAATGATGGAAGAATGTGATCCAGTGAGGAGTTCTGATTGGTGTAGGAAAAATTTGTGGGTGGTTGTTTTGTGTAAAGCTGCTGATAAGATGATGATGACGATGATGATGATGTTGGCAATTCCCCAACCGATCTACTATTGAACTCCTGCCGGGACTCGGTGACCATACTGTAATCCACATGGCTACCAGCGGTGACCAGTTGGTCTATGTAGTTGCGTCCTTGCCACTGGTGGTTGGGGTAGATCCCATTTTGAGAGCCACCACCACTCATATGTTCGTGTTTATACGGAAAATGGGACTGCATCTGGTTTTGGCACCAAGGCTGCTGATGTCTACTGGATTCTGGAAACTTTACATCAACCTGTGAGACTTCCTCCGGGGTTTGTTGAGCGATCCAGTGACCATTCTGAACATCAGCTATTGCATTAAGTACTGAACTGTGCTGAGGGAATGGAACCTCGCTAATCTGTGACTCTGGAATCCAGCTGTGGCATTTTTGGTGCAGGGACTGAGCGCTCAAGTGCTGCTGCATCTGCTGCGACAGATGCAGAATGGGTGACGAAAGTCTGGGAGGTCGGAAGGGTAAATATGAGCTTGAAACAGTCGTAGGATTCGAATCAGACATGGACGGTGGGTTATATGGATTTGAGGAGCCCTCTATAGGGTCTACAAGGTCTGGGGCAGTAAAGGGAACAAGACCATCCCTGTTGCTTGTCCTATTTTCTAATGATTCATGGATATATGACAGGATCTCATTGTTAGTAAGGATATCGTTGAGGGAAGGTACGTATTCCGGCTCCATTTCCACCTGGATCATCCTCTCGTCCAGGAGCAGCAGCTCCAGATCCTCGGCATTCAATCCCAGGTTTTCCAGCGCGTTAAACAACTCGCTGTTGGAGCAGTTTTCTTCATTTTCTAGCGACAGAGAATCCAGTGTAGCCAGCAGGGGGTCGAAACTAGTTGGCACTTCAGACTTGGGGACTCCGTTTACACTATTTGGTACAGAATTCCAGTTCTCACTTTCCACAGATGTAGAAAAGGTGCTGGTCTCCTCCTGTTTGCTAGGCAGGCTGCTGCGGTATGGTGCTTTAGGGTCTGACGCGGGCTGGCATACGTAAACCGACTTGTCCTGCCTCATCATTGCACCGAGCAGGGAGCTGGGGTCCAGCTCATCTTTTGACGCTTTGTCTACTTTGGTTTTCTTGGCTTTCCCACTCTTGCCTTTGGTCGCCATGTTATCAGAGAAGCCAGGGATGGGGAAGCTGGTCTGATACAACAAAGCTTCGCCAGTTGCAAACGTGAAGGGGAGGTGCATGGAGCGTTTCCTTAAATGCTCACTTCCTTCTTCCTCCCTGAGCATAATAAAAATAAACGTTAGCATAGATTATAAACATGGGAACTAAATTACGACTAAAATATCCTGACCTGTATTTTCACCAGAACTCACCCGAGCGGCCTCTGAGTGGCAATGATGTAATCGGGTTTGCCATTTTTATAGACGAGTCTGGCGTTGGCCTGCACCCACTTCCACCGGTTTTCCTTGGTGAGCAGTCGAAACACAGTCAGGCCACTTTCCCCAGTCTTAATCACTGCGAAAGCACATTTCAATCTGGTTTGCATTGCATTGCATTTTACATGTGAATACATTTTCATCGCAATAAAACCAAACAAACATTGCAAGTAAATCAAACAGCGCTGCTCGCAATGCCGTAATTCCACGTATTCTATGGCCACTATGCGGCCAAAAGTATGTGGACGTCTGGCCACGACACCCATATGTGGTTCTTCCCCATACCGTTACCACATAGTTGGAAGCATGTGATTGTACAGAATGTCTTTGTACGCTGCAGCAAAACAATTTACAATGCTCCAGCATGACAATGCCCCTGTACATAAAATTCAGTTCAATTCAGATTTATTTACATATATATTACAGACTCATATTGAGTATTGACTATTATAAAAATTTTACTTTAAAAGAAATGACTCGATCCTCTGTATGATCTGTAGCATTATAGATAATCGTTGTCCTTCCTTTCTTATAGATTATAAAATGTACTCAAAGTCATCTTAACGGGACAAATGCTGAGGCACCAAACTTGACCCACAAGTTGAAAGTAGAAGAGATATCAGGCTGTGATGTCACTTCCTGTGATTAAATCAGAGGATTATAGGGGGAAGGGAGAACAGGGCATGGTTGGTTCTGAGTGACTTTAAGCATTAGAAGGGTAAGGAGTAACTGTGCTGAGCAACAAACCAAAAAAGAAGCACAAAAAAAAAACAGATTAAAGCTTTAATCACAGTTAAAAGTGTTTTACTGCGGACGTGGTTCTCTGCGCAGTACAGCATGTCGGCTGCGTGGATGAACTGGTAGCCTGTGCCGCGGACTCGTAACTCTGCCTCGGTGTAACCTAGAACTATTTTACCCCTGTAACACACACAGTAGTCATATGAATGACTCAGATCAAAGTGGACGGTTAATTTACTAGCATAAAAAAAATGTGACTATTGGTAATTTGGGT